>NW_017097606.1:0-87024 GCF_001412225.1 Nicrophorus vespilloides
GTTCGCTGTGCGAGGCGTTCGTTATGCGAGGCACCACTGTATATTGAATTACAAATGAAACATATATTATTAAAAATGTATCAACGCATTTCAAACATTGAAGTAATCACATGACGAGCATTTTGCTTAACGAACAAAATAAATTGTATGGAAAATGACTCCAAAATGGAACGCATTATCGTATTACATTAGTTTATAAGGGCAAAATTGTTTCACTATATGAGTAAAAATCCGGAAATTTTGGAACTGTTCTTTAAGCGAGGTTCCACTGTATTTATAAACATCGTACATATTTTTGATTATTTTGATAATAAAATCTTGTAATTTAAATTAGTAATTAGTAAAAATAAACCGCACAAAATTAGATGAATTGAAATTTTGTTTTGACATTTTCAAATCGGACTATAGAAAATACGGTTTGATCGAAGTAACACTATACGTGGTATTGCTGTACATATTTTTCCAAATACCAGTTACTAATTTTTATAATAATTTTCAATTTTTTCCTATCTTTGTAAACGTTAAGCATTTTTGCATAATTATTTTGACTTATAACAGAATCTTCCAAAATGTTTTCTTTGTAGTTTTTTTAACCACTGTTTTAGAATTAAAACTTATTATTAAAAAAAAATATTTACATTTTTAACTTCTACATGTTTGTTGTTATTGAGAAACTCACTAAAAAATACATTTTAATATTATCATTTAACTATTTCTACACGTCTTTGTTCGTTTTTTTATATAAGTACGCTACTGAAAGGTCAACAGGGGAATACCCTGTTTAACTAGAAATTACAATATATAAAATGGATGTGAGAGGCTTTTCACTAGTAAATGACTCAAAGAGCAAGAGCTCGCTAACAGCAACAAATCAAATGCCAAAACACTGTACCAAAACTAAACATAATAAAGACAATTCAAAACGGAAACAGACTGTTCACTGTTTAAGTAATATGCTTGTTTGTGCTTCTTCAAAAGTGTTGTCTTGCTTGTGCATTTTTCAACTTTGTGATAAGTGTTAGTTTTTCATTTCAGTTTTATTTAATTATCAATTCACATATAATAAAAATAGCATGGAATATGTTACAAGTAAGTAGATTAAAATTATTGATTAATTAGATCTCTGAAAATATTTTCTTTAACTCTTTGACGGAACAGAAATTCCTACATTTTTAACCCAACAAATTTTTAGACAACTAAATCAGAGAACTACATCAACTGAATCAACATCGGATGGTATGGCCTATCAAGATTCATCCTTTGACAGACCAACCAAATTAAAAGATAATTCGTCTTTCATGGACATTTCCTAGAAAATTATAATAATACCCCACTAGGTATGTTCAAAAGGTGGAGAAATGCGTGTCCCATCGTCCCTTAAAAAGTTAAAAAGCTGTATTTTCGGAATCTTATAATGTTAAATTAAATACCTTTAATTAGTTGTTAAAATATACTTTCCAAATAGTCGAAAGTGAGAACGAACGAAAAAAAAAAATCAAATTTGTAAAATGTGTGTACGTACTATTTAAATTGCAATTGGACGACCCCTCGATACGTGTATTTGGGCCGAGATTAAACGCGCAAATTCCCGGGGTAAATAAATTACGATTTTATCTGATCGACATTTGCATTCATTCGCCGAAACATTTGTTCGGTGTTCAATGCGTTGCGGTGATCCCGACTCAAGATTAAATCATTAGCAACAAACCAGATCAAGGGGTGAAACCCTAAACGCATCGGCCATTCTTTATGCCCCTAGAGAAAAAATAAATAAATACCGTATACAACATACGAATGGGCTCCGTGCAGATTTATATTTATTTCTCGAACGTAAAGAAAGGGGTTCGGGGGATGTAAGTCAACTATCGATTTGTATCCCAGAAGTTGTAAGTAATTATGCTCATTGTTCGATGTCTTAATTTGAGTTTTTGGTCTCTCTCTCTCATTCTTCATCGTCTGAGGGGTAGTGAGTGGTCGTGGGGGGTCCTAAGGTGAAGTTCCGATATAAGGGGCCCGTAACAAGATTTCCTACTGAGATTCGGTTTCGCTACATGTTTATTTCCTTTTTGTATATTCCCACTCAATGACTTCAGGCTATCTCTCACCTAATTAGGACACTTTTACGTTTTGCTTTATGCTGGTGAGAAATTGCATGAGCGCAAGTAACTATTGTCAATATTTAATAAGTTTCTTCAGCTCCAGTTCGATTTTGTGGGAACATATTAATAACGTAAGAGTGTGGAGTCAGTATGTAATAAATTTCTTCAACTTTTATTTGACTTTTTTAATAACTTTCAACTGTCTTGTAAAATGCAAATGCAAATTGATCAATACGCTTTAAACGCAAGATAAGGATTAATATTAGATTAGGTTAAGTTAGATTAATTAAATACTTGTTTGCTTATGACATTTGATAGATGTCACTTTTAGCTTACTTTAGAATCTAATTTTGCTAAATTTTGTTTGCAACTGTCAGTTTAAGGTCAATTTTAACAACATTTTCGACAAATTTAATTTTTTTTTCGTAAAAGCAAGAAATCTGCTAAGGTTTACTAAAAGATACATGATGTTTATATTGTTGATCGCTTGACAGTATGCTCGTATTAGAAGAGATTTCTTCTTCTTCTTCTTCTTTTCCACCACCTCTCTCATTTAGCCTGTGCCGCGCACAATTTCGCCAGTTTCCGCCGCGTGCTCAAGAAGGGACTAAATGTGACATGTAACAGAGGAAAACAATGTAAACAGTTTCCAAACCGGGACTCTGCGGTTCTGTACGCCTGGGCTAGGTTGAGTCTCGGAATTGATTATAGTGTGTTTGTAAATAGGAGTAGAAGAGATTTAAAAAATCCGTTTTGCAGAATTTTCACTCAAAGTTGATCATCGTTCTGGTCAACCTACTGAAGTTGATAGTCAAATGAATGTCATAATTGAAACGGATCATCATATAACTGTGTGAGAGATTGCAGAGAGGATAAACGTATCACAAAAACAAATCACTTAAAATGTCGTGGACTCGTTTGAATTTCAATATTTGGGATGAATACTTTCTTGTCGACAAAATAATAATCAAGTTAGAATTTGAATTAAAAGAGAACCTTTTGTGATAATTGTCTATTTTAATGAACTTCAAACTACTGAATTATTGAAATTTGTGAAAGTAGGAGCTGCAAAAATAAGCTGCAGGCGATATTTTATATGGATTCAAATAAAGAGAATAATTGCAACTATACTATGATTTCTTTGGGGTAAGAAGTAGTTTCAATATTGAAATTGCCATGTTTTTTGTTTGTTTGTATGAGCTGAATTGTTGAGTGCGTTGAGAATCAGATCGATAGGAATAAGTTGTAGTATATCGATGACATGTAAACGGTTTGTCGTTGATTTTATGGGACTGTGCGACAAATAAAGGAAGAAAAGAATGGAGGGAAAAAATAAACAAACCGATCAATCATGGGGGTAGTTAAGTTGTAGTCTCGTTGATTAAATTAAAGTGCGTGCGTGTGTGTGTCCGAAGGGCCCTCGAATAACATACATAACAGTAAATAATAGTGGGTAGGCAGTAGTAGCAGTGGAAGGTCTCTATTTGCGCAACCCTCCACTTCGTGATGACTATTGTAGCGCGAGTGAAGAATGACTGCAACTACAAAACTGTTACTGCTGCTGTAGCCCTGCCCGGGCTGTATGGTACATTTCGCGCCCTTTATTACCGCCGTCCGCTTTGCAATTGCAGCAAACCGAAACTAATTGACTAATGTGCAGAATTATTGCCGTGTCGATATTTCGGGGGTTTAGGCACACAGTTAACATCTCCATCACATCTCAACTCATCTCAGCTTTACTCAGATTCACAACTATTGTGCTATCATACCATGTCCGATGAGTTAGCACTTCGTGCCCAGTTTAACGGAATAACGTGCGTCTATTTGTCATAAACTGTTAGGGCAAACCCACCGTCGTCCGTAATTAACACTGATTCCGTGCGTTTTGTTATTATTTATCACTGTGCGATCTGTGCGATTTCATCAATCCTAATTGATCGTTGCCGAAGCAATTCATCACTCCACTCACATCATGCACGAAATTTTCAGATTCACTCCAGTATCAATCATTGAAGCTGCTAAATACAGAATTTTACAACTACAATCCGGTTCATACATATAACATATTATTTCAATATTTTTTTATTGTCAAAATGGATCTTTGTTGTAAAATATTTTTTTGTCAATTATTTAGAATCAATTAAAGAAATCGTTGATGCTTCATAAAAAGAGAAATCGAATATTTGATTTTTAATATATTTATAGAAATCAAATATTTTAGATGATATACTATTAATAATTATATATTTTATCAAAAAATATTTTGATAACTGAAGTTATCTTTCAAATTTACCAAATTATTGACATAATAATATTAATTTATTAAGTCAGACATTTCGAAAGATATATTCTGTTAATACTATTATTTTAATTAAAATTTTAATGGAATAATTAATATAAGAATTTAAATGTATCTTTCTTTTATCTCGGTCGATAAACCTTTGGCTCAAATTGTTAAATAAACAAATAATAATTCGTTTACATATTTGTTTTTAAAAGAAAAAGTAAATTAAAATTACAAAATATGAATCATTATAATTATTTTATATCAATAAAAAGTGAAACTCGAAAAAAAATAAATACATTTGGAATGTGAAAATTCAATACAATAATTACATGCATCATGTGGTACAAAAACAATTGGCTAATTCATATTTATTCAAAACTATTTAACAAATCAAGGTATATTAAATATTACCTTTGGCCAGCCTATTAATATATATTTTTATATAAATTGTACTTTTTTTTCTCTTCTTCTTATGTATCGATGTTTGGCCAATACATTATTATTATTAGATAATAATATCATTCTAATGTGCAAAACTAAAGTGTTTTCGTCCAAATCATACAAATATTAACTCATGTGTTAAAACTTAACTTACATTTAGTTTCATAATTTATGCAATCATTTCTTACTTATTATGGAGAAATTGACTTATACTTGACAACTAACGTGTATATACGTCTTTCTTCAATACGTAAAAAATAGCAGAAATAGGTTGATTTTCTGTGAGAAATAGGACTTTTCATAATCATTGTGAAATAATCTGTAATAAAGAAAAAAAATCTGTAAAAATTCTATATATTTTTGAATTAAATTATTTTGATTTACACAAATATATATCGCAATTATGATTATTACATTTGAGAGATTCAGTTAATTTGCTTAGTTAATTTGGATGTTTATTTGGCAGTAAATTTTAGTAAATATAAACGAGTAACGGGAAAGAGATTGAAGCGAAGTGGAAGTGCGATTTAGTTTGTGGTATTTAACGCGAACATCAATTTAGAGCAATTAATATAATTAAATCTGCACGCTGAAGCTGAAGCCATTCGAGCCGTGATCCACGTAGACACCGTGAATTGTGTACAAGAAGAAAGCAAAGCATGGATGGAGATAGAACCAAAAGGAGCAAAATGCAGCAGCAGGATGATACGTTATGTATGCATGCGAGAGACGAGGTGCAGAATATCAAATTGCGGAAAACTGCAGAATGGAGAAGGAATGAACGTACGTGAGATGGTGAGTAGGAAAGATGAGAGCTTTGGTTGGTTTAGGAGGTGGAAGAGGAAGAGGAGAATAGGATGTAGCTGGATGGATGGGCAGAGGAGAGGAGGTTCAGGGCGAGCGTATAAATTCAAATTAGCGCCGAGATGCAAAACATTTCTAAACAAGTACGCCGAAATAATGTAAATGTTGGGGGGGTGGGGTGTTTTTGGCGATGAGTTTAAGAAGGTGGCTTGTATGTTGTTGCGAGAAAAGTCGAAAGCGGTAGCGGCAGAGATTGCCGCCGCTCCAGCAGTGTACAACCGCCTCCTCCTAAGTTGCCGCTGCCGTTGCCGCTGTCTCCACCAAAACGACGCGGGAGGGAGCCAACGTATTTTCCGACGTAATTATCTTTCTCAGTTCGTTTCTCTCATTATCTGAGACCGAATTAAATAATCAGGGAGCGGAAGGGCAAACGAAGCGAGATGACGTTTCCAAATATTAGGCGCGGAATTTTCGTTTTGCCAAGGGGGACGGAGGACCGACTCTGCCAGGGCGCGAAATTAATTAGCCGCCTTCGCGACCCCCCGCACCCCCGACATCACCCTCGCTGCAAAAAAAAAGTATATATTTATCTACATTAAACATTTCCAACGGAGATGAATAACTCTGCTGATTATGTATCACCATTATCAATGGACTTCTTCTACAAGCAAACTCAACCACGTGGAACTTATATTTTACGAAAAGACATCTGTTCTAACAGTTTGAAGATCTATCAACGCATACAATGAACGTTTAATAACTTAATAATTTTGATATTTTAATTAACTTTAACTTTTTTGTAATGTTATGTGAATATCTTATAGTAATTATATAGTAATTCAATTAATTAGCCAAGATTAAGTCAGGTCTATTATTAGTACTTGAAGAAGAATGGTTTTAGTATTTCGAGATAGTTTGATTTGTTTTAGTTTTAGTTATGAATAAATTGAACTACATTATGATAACAACTGCACATACTAACTTACATCTGAAAGTTAATGCATATCTAATCAAAATTCTCAAGTTTCATCCATTTTGTGATTTTCACTATATGTGCAAATAGGCTACAAATCAATATTTTAGGTCTGTATTTATATATATTCTCTTAATTGTGAGATATTTGGTAATTTTTTAATTTTCAGTTTGTATTTTATATTAATTAAGACAATGTGCACGCTTAATGGTTATCCAATTGAATTTACTATAATTCACCACTTCTTATAATTGTAATCTTCAGTGTAGAAGAAACACAAAAATTTTACCCAAAACATCAATTGGAATAGGTTATTTCTAATAATTTTGTAACATTGTATATTCCAGTTTATATTCATCATTATTAATTAGTTTTTGATATAAAACTTGAGTTTAATTAGAATAGTTTCTTAAATTTAGATGCAAATATCTAAGTTATTAAATGTATATTTCATGTACTCAAATGCCAACAAAACATGTAGTTTTTATTCATAGGGAATTAATCAAACTTTGTTATTTGTTAGATTGTTTGAATATCGAAGTAGAAGGAAGATATTTTTAATATTTTCATTAATATTTACATATATCTTTTTTATGATAAATTTATAAATTAATCAATCAATTTAATTTAAATTAATTATTCCTAATTATCTAATTGCATATTTCTCTATGTTACAACAGTTTATAATTTAATTGGATAATATTTAACATTGGCTAATTTATTTATTTTAGATCTAATTTAATTGATTACTAAATATTTTAATTATTTTTAATTAATTAGCTAAATTAAAACTAATTAATCAATTTGTATGAATATTAATTTAGTTTATTTGTATTATATTATTAAAAAAATATATTACAAAACTTGGAAAAGAAAATTGATAAATATTTAAAAAAAACATGTAATTATAATATAATAACAACAGTTTAATATGTGCTGCATATTACTTATTAAATAGTTTTAAGTTCCAGGTGGAAGTTTGGGCTAATAGCTTGTTGTGTAACATAATTTGTTTATTTGTTTATTTATGACTGTAATAATAGATATTTTTATTAAAGTTTTGAACATTCAATTATTATTTAATTGATTGAAATCTCATCGTAATTCAAAGAATGTTAAAATTTAATTTGAACTATTATTTGAATATCAAATTATGTTTTCATGGAATTATAAATACCAAATGTCACATATTAAAAGTGAATTTTCCGGCTTCGAAATAAATAGTTAAAATCCATAATAAAGTTGAAATAATCATGAAATAATGTTAATTCATCATATTTAATTATAATATTAATGTACAACTGGGACTCATTAATTTTTGATTGATAGTTAATCTGCGGGAAGGATGAACGCAAAAAGTGGGCACGAAATTAGTGAGTATTTAATTGAGTTTACTGTGTATAACGATGTTGATGATGATGACGAGGATGGTGTTGAAGAGCGGTATGAAAGTTGGCTCGCTTTAATAATATATTGAGTGGTGGATATATATGTGAGTACGCTTGGGCATTTGTACGTGTATAAGAGAGAGTAGGAGAGAGAGAGAGAGTGTAAATATATTGAGCTGAGTGAGTATCCAGTGAACAAGTCAACGTGCCGGAAAACTACAGACGCTCATCTGTTATCAATTACACCTTTCATTGCGCCCTTTATTTAAACACACTTGCATTTTAAGAGTTTAATGATCCAAGCGATCGCCTTTTCTCTCATTCTCTCTCACATCTCGGGCCTCAACCATTCCATCTCTCTCTCTCTCTCTATCTAGACGATCTTCTGCACACGATGCGATCGCATTCCTCACTCCTCCCGCACCATTTTTATTTCGGTAATCAAACACTTTTTCGCCAACTCTCTTCTCGTTTATTTTTCTCCTCTCTGATTTAATTCGCTTCTTCTTCGTTCTCTTCCTCTACTTCCGTTTTTTTTCCCCAACCCGACATTCCGTTCATTTCCGTTCCAAAGCGATCCAACCTGTTTGAACAGACTAAATATGCATCAGCACAACTTGCATAAAAGTTAGACTCATTTTTTATAATTGATACTCGATGATTTGCGGAAGAGTGCAATTGTTCTTTTTTTTAAATTTGCAATTCATTAAAATACCAAGATTTTTCTCATTCTTTCAACATTGATTCAATCCCAATATTCATTGAACATGTTACACCCTAATCTTGTTTAATTAATATAGATTATGGTAAACTTTACAGTTTTCTCAAAATTAAATCATACCTGTTACATTAATACCATTTAAGAATATAAGAGATTCTCTATGAACTTTATAAAACATAACTAGTGTGTACGAACCTTTAAAAAATGTAACTGAATTTGTTAATTAGTCGGCTTATCTCGAGTTCTAATTTGTGAAATAAAATCTACATAATATATAATAAGTCTAATTATTAATTTTCTTAATTTTCTTGACTGTTATTTTATAATTATTTGTTTTGCTATTTTGTCGTAATAAATAATAAGTTCTTGCTATTAAAATGTATTTGGAACTATTCAAACTGGTTTTCTTTTCTTTTTTTATTTTCACTCAACGAAGAAATATATCTGTTGATCTCGATGGAAACCGTGAGATTATCGAATCGTTTAATTCATATTGAATATTTGAAGAGGGGAATCCCCGTCGGGGTGCATCTATGGCCTCCCGCCGCTCCCGTCTGGCCATTAACTAAGAACGTAATTCAGTGCCAACAAACACTTCGAGACGCACGTTTATCGTATTATTCCATTCTACTTGAAAATATATTCAATTACTAAAAATAAACATATTTTTCAAGTTAAACTTGGAAAAAATATGAATTGTATGTGTACGAGTATCAATAATCCATATTTTATTATTCACAATCTGTTCATCAATGTGAACATTGAGTAAATTTAAAATCGCGGTTAAATGGATAATCTTCCCCGGTGGATAGTTTACCATTATAATGATTTGATTTTTTTAATTTGTTGATTGGCTGTCGTCTTTTAGGTTAACTTCAGTAGTATATTGATGCTCTGCGATTCCACTATTTCCTTTGACTGTGAATCTGCAGCTATCCTTAACACTGTCATTGTCCATCGACTTGGCCGAAGGTCCATATGCTGAACCTCATTCATTTAACTGTCCATCTGTGATAAACGATGGCCCTATTGCTACAAGCACTGAGAGGGCTCATAAAGGGTCTGGCTTGACCAGGATTTGAACCTGTGCCCACTAGATCGTGGGTAGGGCGGCTATTAATCGCCCAATAATACATATATAGCAAGAAACTGATAAAATAATTCATGTTACATCTTTTTATTGAACCAATTTAGCATAATTAAATTATTATTTACATATTTTGTATAAATTATAGATATTATCTTACGAATTTATGCGTTTCTAACAATTTTCAATGATTTAATAAACTAAATAATAAACATTTTATTTAGTTTAAATTATTTCAATAAACTATAAATAAAGTTTTCATATATTTACTTTGTCTTCAATCTTATTTAGAATAGTTGAAAATAAAATATAAAAACTGAAATAATTTCACATAATTTCAGTATTACTAAAAAAATTTCAAACGTGAGGAAATTGTGTTTAATACATTTTCACTTCTTAGTGAGTAGATATAATTCCTCGGTTTAAATTTAACAATTTTGAGTTTTTTTATTTTCATTATTTGCAGATCTCTTGTCATTTTCTATTGTAAAAATCACTGTGGTTATTTATGAGATTATGTATTTTTAAGGATTTTCTTGCGTTAAGCATGGCTTTACTTAATCCTCAATTACATTTTTGAAACAAAAATTATGTCCAATGCATGTTTTTTTTTATATTTTTATGTATTATGTTTTTTTAATGTATATTCAGATGTTTATTCTAAATACGTGTATGCATTTATCGTTTCTTATAAATATAAACGAAATGTTTTCTCTTTTTTCAATATACCTTTATTCTGTTATTTATATTAATATTATATTTGTTACTTATACAATCTTTTATTTATTTTTTTATGATACAATCTCCTATTTTTTCTCCTAGAAATTATGATGACATTGTCATAATGTTTCTATTTTCAAAAGTAGCATTTGCACATTTAAAATTGTCAACAATTTTCCTTATTGTACATTATATAATTACGAATTCTATAAGCAATTTAATCTTCTAGCAGGAAGTATTAAAAGACGTAAAATCGTATTCGCTGTAAATAAAAAAAAGTAATAACAAAATGTTTAATATGTTAAACAGAAATATGTCTACATTAAATATTAATAAATTTAGGTATTGATTTAAATGAAAGAATAATTTGGACAAAATAACGTAATTAAAAAGTAAATCTAATATAAAAATTAATTATAGATATCTTACGATCTTTGTAATTGCTCCAAATATAGAATTAATTTAGTAGAGACAAGAAAATCAAATGTATAAAGAGTATCAATTAATATATAAGTATAAATAAGTAATAATACCGATTGTTAGAATTAAAAATAAGCTAATGTGTCTTTCAACGATTGTTTCGAATGAGTTGTAATTTCCATTAATCTTGAGAATTTTACTATAAATTTAAATGTAAATTAATTAATTACAAGACTGACAAGTTTAATATTTGTAGAATTTGATTTAAATTTGATTAAATGTTTCTTAATTCGTTATTATTAATAAACATTAACATTAGCATTTGCGTGTTTTTTATTATAGAATAATGAATCGCAATTGAATTGAAAAAATTCTTAGTAAAATTCTTATTGTAATTGAATTGAAGAGGTGCTGAGCAAAATTTTGTAGTTGTTTGTATGTACTTCAGTTTGCACAATTTGCGAGTTAATAATGGTAGATTAACGTATTGTAATTGAATTGAATAAGTGTTGAGCGTCATTTAAAGATGCCGAAGAGATATTGGCTTTGCGTAATGCATGTGTATCTTTAGCACGTGTGTGGCATGCATCCGGTCGGGGGAGGTGTTTCCGTGGTTCGGCCCCTTTTTGGGTAGATTTCGAGTCGGCCACGCCCATCAGAGACGCGACCCTAAAACACATCCACATACAGCGGGCAGCAGCAGCCCACTTCAGATCCCACTGTTACATAATACAACCATGAAATGTATGTATGTGTGTGTCTGTACGTATATGTACGAGTGTATGTGTGTTAGCTCAACACCTATTAAATGTTAAATTTATGCCATATCAAACCGTTTAACTCCGGATAACAAGTTAACATAGGACACAATGGGAGCCCCTCATTTACATACACACATACTCGTATAAACGTACGTGTCGTAAGATATTGTTACGAGCCAACTTTTTTCGTCCCTTCCCTTTTCTTTTCCCAACTTTTGTGTCGCGCGCGTCCATATTTATGTATCTCTGTCTCTCACATACACACATATACATTTGCATATATACACACATAAAAGTATATATTCAACCTCTGGTTATATCGTTCGCACTCACTCTTTTACCCTCCGTCACCCATTCTCGGGTTATTAATGCAATCATTAATAATTTCCACTTGCATACACTTTATTACGCCTTTTACATCATTATATTTAAATATGGTAATTTAGTGCGAAGGATACATCTTTAATGCGCCATAAATTATATCCTCTATTTAGCCACGGCGAAATCTACACGTTGCAGAGAGGTCTCGCGTCGCATATTCCCACTCGCTCACGTAACACTCGCAAACTAATCAAACGCCGCTTCGCTTCTAATTACTCCTTCGATCAATTAGTATTATTAATAAATGCGTAAACAGTTTCTAAAATAACGATGAAATGGATGCTTTCGAAGAATGCGTTTTAATTTCATTCGATTTGATATACATACATATTGATACATTCTAAAGACACATTTATATATAATGATGATGCTAACACATGAACTATTATGAAAAAACACATAAATATTGTTCTAAATTTATTAAAAACACAAGACTAAGATCTGTTTTGTTTATCAAAAGCATAATTAATCAAAATACAGAGTATTATATTTCATATCAAAGTTTTCAATTTTTTTCATAAAGTAAAATAAAATGTACATATTTTAAAAAATTAAACAAAGCATGTCAAAGTAATGTAGTATTAAACAAGTGTACATTATAATTGGTACCTGCTTTGAAGAGGTTAAGTAACTGTGGTAACTTTCTAATAAATTTAAAAATTTCCTTTAATATTCTCATTTGTTTTGATGCTAATATAAATAAGAAAAATAATAGGTCCAAGTACACTTGCTTGAGGAACACCAGACGTAATTGGAAATAATTATTTAAGTGTGCTAAAATGTATTTGAAAAATTAAAAATTGATATCGATAAATATCATAAATTATTTATTTATAATATATTAACTTGAAATTTATGTAATTTAGTACATAGTTTCTCAACCTCAATTGCTAACAGTATTTCACAATAAATTTTTGCATTGTTTGATTATTATTTTTCAAGAAATTGAAAAAAGAATACAAAAGTTAGAGAACATTTTTTTATTTCTCAAATATTTGAATAGTTTGAACATCATTTTGTATTATCATTTGAAAATTATTTTATAGCAAACGCTTTTATGACAATATTTTTATATATATATATAAATATAAATATAATAATTTGCATAGTTTCTAACGTTAAAAATAAATTTCAGCAAAATAAAGATAAATTTTAAAAAAATTGGTATGCAAAATTATTTTTTTTATACAAGATAACAATATAATGAAGATGTTTAAAAAAAATAATCTTAATGTTATTATAGTTAGACAATACATGATGTAATTCATGAAAATTTTACTATAAAATGTATTGAAATTGGTGAATTGTACTTATATGGAAATTATTTGAAACATATTTAATTTACAATAAAGTAATGAATATACACATTCTGCACAGATTAACAATTTATATTAATTATTAATACTAAAGTCAAATTTATTAATATAAATTGAAATTAATAATTTTCTATCAAAATCTACAATACATGTGATTCCAATTTTAGCGTTTTTCGACTTTATGATAATCAATAAATGTTAATGACATATTCGTAATTTATATGCAGATAATATTTATAAAACAATTATTTTAGATAATCACTTAATAGTTAATAATAAAATGATAATAATGGTTTAAAATTTTGATTTGGGAGTAGTTTTTGAACGGCTTACATAATAACGAATTCATGTTTTGTTGTATTGTGCAAATATATTAAGTTGTTGCATTGGAACTGTGGAACATAGTGCGGGTTCTATTTTCTTGTAATGCGTGTAATAAGTAGGTATGAGAAAAATATTAAAAGCTGACCACTTCCGGCGCATTAGGGAGGATAACAGTATGTAAATGGTTCTGAGCCGTTTTGTAATGTTTGTGTGTATGAGTATATTATATGAACGTGCGATGTAATAAGAAAAGAATCGAAGCCGTCCAACGTCGGCACACAGCTGCCAGCCAAACCTGGCTGCAAGGAGAGAGCGCCAGAGCCAGGAGGAGCGAGGCGAGGCGAGCCCACAAAAGGATTTCGTTTTGCGGAATATTGGAAACCCTAAAAATCCCGCAAGCAACCCAATACATCTCGCTCGCCCCCTCCGCTTTCCGAAATTAATAATATTAAATTCCTGGGAAATGCGGATACAGAAATGTGCGGAATTTCCGAGCGCGTCTCTCTTCCGCGTTTTGTTTTATTCCCTCCGTAAGTTTTTCTCTTTTTTCCTACGTTTTTCTTTCTTTCGTGTATACGTTTTTGTGTGTATGTGTGTGTATGTTTGGCGGCGAGGGATGTTTTCGGATGGTGTTGGTTGTGGTGGTGATGTTCGTAGGCCGCCTGGGGATTTGTTACGATTTGGTTCCGGCTGTCTCTAATCATATAGGAAATAGGGTTAGACATGCGGAATGATTGCACCCCGTGCCGTATATATACTTTCGGAATATAGAAAGACCAAAACTACTGCCGCATGTGGTATGTATTATTATGATGGTGTAGCAGCAGCAGCATCTCCGACTTTCGTGGAGCTCACCGAAAATACCAATATCGTCGCAACATACAACCAGCCTCAATATACCATTCGAGCCATTCATCAAACACATTAGCATCTGTCAACATGGATTCGTTGATTGATTAGACTAACTAACATCGGACACCGGTGTCTCACATCACACCTTGCATCCGACTCATTTAGTTTATAGTTTATCGTGATTACATAAATCTAAATGTTAAGTTAAATAAACAATCCTTCAAAATGAAACTATATTTCGATGCACAATAGTTAATTAGAATTGTGTGGTTAAGCAACAAAATTAATGACTCTTTGTATTTGTCAATCTTAATATAAAAGAAACATAATTTCAAAACCCAAATAATTTTGTTTGTAGCTCGAACAACGTGCATTTCTAACAGTAGTTAATCAAAAATGTATAGTTAAGCAAGTAAATCAAAATCATTTTTAGTTAAATGTCTAAAGGTATCATAATTTCAACTAATTTAATTAGATATTTAACTTTTAATTAACATACATTTTATTAATATCGAAATTAGAAAGAAAATCATTAGTTGATGGTCCTAAAGGACTAATTCATTTTATAAAATATATATACATCATTGATTATATGATATATTTATAAGATTCGTTATTTCCTACATAGAAAATGCTATGGAACTTATAGACCAATTGATGTTAATTAGATAAGAGTCAAATTGTATTTTTTTAAAACAACAACTCAAATTATATATGTTTTTCAAATTACGATAGTCTTTAATTGAATCAAATTAAATCAAATTAAACTAAACTAAACGTTTGTAAATATTTTATCTTTTTTAATATAAATGTTAAAAATGAAGAAGAATAAAAATAATTGTTGTATCCATTTTTTTCCAGTTAAAAATAATTAAATATGTAATTGAAAAAAATATTATTGATTCTTTTGAAATTAATATAAAATAAGTTACTTTTCTTTATAATTTACTTAATTATTTCTCGAATAAATTGTTTATATTTTTAAAAACATTTACCATTCATTTTTTGTGTAAAATTTCGAACTACAAAAATCTTTTTCTAAATATTGGCTTATTAGAAGTCTACATATTATGATTACATTTTTTCATATTCGTTATGAAAACAGAATATACATATTCCAAGTCAATGCCTCGAATAGTGCGGGTAATAAGTTCTGTCAATATCTCGCACTGTCTGAAACCGGACTAATCCATTTAAACCAGATACAAATAAATAACACAAAAAGAAACTTGACGTTATAAATTAAAAAAAAAAACGATCATTTATGTAATATTTAGTTTGTATTGAAATTCAATGCTGATCAAAACCACACTTTGCAAGATATAGCTGAATATACATATAATTTCAATACGAATATTGAAAATAGTTATTGAATTTTGACACATTTGTACACATATATAAAAATGTTTGTTATTTTCTTAAAAGTTCTCAAGTTTTGTTTCAAGACAAAATGCGTGTACTTTAAATGTTAGAAGGTTTTACTTAATTATATGTGATCTATTTTCAGATTAAGATCTTTTGATGTTAATCGCTTTGATAATTCATCCTTCCCTTTCACTTTGTCATTTGAAACACCTTTAACTTACAAATTTATGTACGCATTCTGAACAGATCCACAAAGTATTTACAATGTAACTTGTTACATATCAAATTATGCAATGTAAACTTTTGAAAAATATTTATTTTACTTAATCTTTACTCCAATAAAATTACTGCTAGAAGATTTTTATTATTTAAATACAGTTTTTAGCGTAAACTATTTATATCTATATAATAATTAGTATATTATTACCATATGAAGCTTTTCTTTCATTTATTATAAATGAATTAGAATTGAGAAGTGTCTTATGATATATATTTTCTAAAAATTGTCTCAAAATTTGAGGTGTGTTTGACAGTCAAAATATACGATAAATTTGATTTTATTCGTAAATTTAAATTTGGATACGAATGGGTTTAAGATATTGTCATACAGTTTCGATGCGAAACAAAATAACTGACAGGTTTGGGCGACGTTCAAAAGCTCTATCAAACTTTTTTATTTCTCCTTTCTTTTTCCCCAGTTTATCCTCTCCTTGTTTAGTTTTTTTTTTAACATGAATATACGATATAAAGGAATACACATATCCAAGCAAACAAAAAAAATATGTATAAACTGTGTGGTATCTTCCAGATGTGACGAAGGCACTTCTATATGGATGTTATGCGATTATTCAGAACGTCCGTGGGGTGGTGTTTAAATCGGCGTGATGGTTAATCCCAATTTGTTTCGATTTTAAATCTGGGTCATGGAAATAGACGTACCGTAACTGCACCGTTTCCAACTTGGGGAGAGCGAGAGTTGTTCCTCTGTTTCATCCATCCCCGTTCGCAGAAACGCAAAGTTAGAAAGAGAGAAAGAAATGAAACGAGGGCGAAGAGCCACCACGTTCGGAGGGAAAACGGAAAGAGAGAGAGAGAAGGACCGAGCATAAAACTCTTTTAATAAGTCTATAGAGTGATTATCCCGATATGTGTTCAACCGTGGTACAAATAGCGGAGGGGAATCGAATTAGGCTTTAGTCCGAATGTGGATTATTTGCGCTGCAAATTGGACTATCAACTCAATTGTTTTATTCATGAACGAGAAACGAGGGTAAAAAAATACAGTATGCGTATTATAAAAAAAAATATATTTATTAATAAAATATTTTTTTAATATCCAATTTGCTTTTTTTTCACAAAAATCATATACAGCTATCCTCCGACTTACGAACTCCCGGACTTAACTCTTACTTATTACAAGGAGATATAAAGTGATAAAAAAATTAACTGATCAAACAAAAATTAATAATTTATTTAATAAAATATAATATTTTTGGAAGATGTTTTAGATCTGTTACATTTGTTTCTTATGTCATTTTTTATTATATAATTTTGATGTCTACATTGAAAAGTATTTTGTTTATTTTAATCTATTTTTTCAAATTTATGTAGTAATACGGAATTTAACATATATAAAAGTAAAAACCATGATAAAGTATGGTAAGATATATATATATTTTGAAATTTTTAAAATTCCCCCGACTTATTTAGATTTTTTTTCTTTACAATTATTTAAAATGTTATTTAATAATTTAAGTTGCAAATGGTATATTAATAATATATTTATTGTAAAATATGTTAGATTATTTTCTGATCTTAATAGAAAAATAATTTGTTAGTATTGAAAAATAATATTTGTATATTTTAACAGATATCTAGAATATAGATTATCTATTTGCATATAGTTCATAAAGTTGATAAACTTAAGAGACAACGTAAAATCCCTTTGAATTTTATGGGTTCACATAAAAACATGAATGTGCAAAACTTGCATAAAAAATGTTCGTGTCTTGATTATCTACAACAGTGGTTCCCAAAGTGGTCTATATCGACCCCCAGGGGTCTATGACAACCTGTAAGGGTTCTACGTTAGCGAAAAAGTTTGGGAACCTCTGATCTACAATATTCGTCAGCTTATTATAGTAAATAATAATATTTTTTATTGTAAATTCATTTAGATTCAACTGAACAATTTTGTAATTTATATTGTCAATATATTCGTTACAGTTTAAAAGTGTACACTAACAATTATATTAATAGGGCGAAAAGCCCTATGGTCAGTAGCTCTTTACAATTGTGCTCTTTAAATGATTAAGATTATATATATATATATATATATCTCGCATAGTGCGGGTAATCGGATCGCGAATATTCCGCACTGTTTGAAATGAGATTAATCGAGAACTTTAAACCCGTATAGAAATAAATAGTATAAAAAGAAATTTCACTTTATTGAAGAAGAAAAACAATCACTTATTATTATTTTCTTAAATTATAAAAAGTATTTTTTTAGATATTTTTTGTTTTTTAATAATATCATAATTTCCATTTAATTTAATTATATTTGTGATGTGCTAAAAATTGAAATTGATCGTAATATAATTTAGGAACTTATTAATCTATCCGAATAAATGAACTTTCAAATTATTGAAAACTTACTAATTCAAAAGGAAAATATTTTTATGGAAATACATTTACTTAGTTTGATACATTTTAAGTCTTTGAAGGGTCATAAATTCCTAAATTTATAAACCTAAGTGGGGCAAGAAAACTCAACTTCGTCGAGTGAGTTGTACTTCCTATCAAATTCATACCTTTACTGGACATTCCCAGAAAAATATAATAATGCCCCACTAGGTATGTTCAAAGATAGTTATGACCAACTTTCATGAGTTGTAATTAGACTGATACATTTCCAAATAAACAATCATTGGTAATCGGCTCTTTTGAAACTACGTTAGGGTAAGTTCCATTTAAAGTTGGAAACTTATTTATATGAAAAGGGAAACAAAGTTTTCTAAATATCAGATTATTAAATAGCTTCTGAACAGGAGATTTGCTGATAAGTATGTATAGATATATTAGAACTATGCGTGAATCCACACTCCGGTGGTGGGTGTTTGTCGGAGGAGGTGGTGGAGGATACAGAGGAAGAGGAGGAGGAGGCGGCGGCGGAGGCAGTGGCGGCGGCAGTCTATATAATGTGTTCGCGGAAGCGTTATGTCAACGAGGGAGGAATGCATTGGACTGTACGTAACAGCTGATGTCACTCTTTCCACCCCCTGCGATGTGTATATATATATAGATATAGATGTATATGCGATAGCGGCGAGAGAGAGAGCGTGATAGGGTGAGGGGGTTGAGGGGATGGCGACGGCGGCAGCAGCGAGAGGAGAGCGGAGCGGCGTTGCTCTCACCCGGAGACTTTTCATTAAAATTATTTTGGGGAAAGGGAACGGCGATAATTTCATAAAATATGTATTTCGCTTCCTTATCGGCCTCTGCCCGAACTTTAGGGTTACAAGCTGAGGTTGCTTTCCCCCCGCGCTCTCCACGATCTCTACTGCCACGACACCGGGGAAAGCCTAGGTCTACTCGAGTATAGACTGTGTATATATACGGACGCAGAAGATCCCCCTTTTCTCCCGAAGCGTGGTCCACCAGCACCGAATAAGGCGATATGTTATCGGGAAACCACCTCTCCCGCTCCAGATGCACTTTCAAAAATAAACCCTTCAATTAAATGCCCCCACGAAAACTGTTCTCTTTTTTTGTCAGCTCACTTGACGCGCCCACCAAGCTGGAAACGTTCATCCGAATGCAATGTTCGAGATAAGTATGAATTTTGAATTGCCATCGCAAACGGAACGACGATGATTACGTTATGTGCGTGTACATACTACCCTCCTGATATTATTACACATTTCATGTTGTATATCTTATACATAAATGGTTTGTAGGTTTCTAGTTATCTTTTATAGTGTGAATATATAGCTTTGAATATGCGATTTTTTATCATTTTATTATATATATTCGTATGATATTTGTAATCAATGAAAATTATTACTAATCTAAGTTATTATCTAAAGAAGAACAACCAATTTCAATCTTCATTTAGTAATTATAAATACAAGTAAAAAGGAAATTAATTAATGAAAATTAATAAATTTTATTGCAGAAAAACTTTGGTCAATAGCCCTTAATACAAATTAGGTCTAATAATAATTGTAAATAAAGAACTAATAAATTGTATCTGTCAGAATATAAAATGTGTATTTTTTCTGAAATCACCATTAGCTAATCCATAATTTACTGCCTTGTCTACATATTAACAAGTAAACTCTTATTTTATGCCTCATCTCTCGGACAGTGTGCATGCAACATAATAGGTCTGATTTATTTAGAATATACCAAAAGATTGCAGATTTGCGTTGCAAACGTGCGCCTTCTCGTCATGTGTGCGTCGAACAACTAGATTATTTGTATATAACGGTTAAAATATGTCAAATGGTCAAAGGAAAATGATTTTTGTATGTGAATTTGTTCAATTTTATATAATAACGGAAACATATAGGATACATTTCATACGTGTAAATATAAAACTGTTTTACATGATATATTATAAAATTTCGTAAAATGTGATCAATTAGTGCAAATTATAAACATGTCATAATAAAGTCTATATTTTAGTTAATAATTTTCATTTGATATAAGTGTCGTTTTTTTTTATATTTCCAAAATTTTAAATCACATTTTTTTAAGATATTCCCCAATGCCCGAGGCTTCAAATTCCTAAGGACGTCACTGATAAGAGAAGTAAGATAGTATGTTTTTTACTATTTGTAGTTTACTTTTTACTGATATTATTCTACGTATTACATTCATATTTTTATGAAATTTAAGATGAGAGACAAACTATAGAAACTATACCTTATTTGATGAATCCACAACTGATAATATTATATCTAAAATAGTTTTAATAGTTAAAATAGTTTTATTGTACAGTGGACGAGTGGACTATAAAAGTACATTTTTACTCGTGTAGTAAAACATATTCAAAAATACACATAATATGTATACACAAGTTTTAAACATGATGTAGCAAGCGCGCAATCTGAGATTTCTCTTCTCATCGTCACTCGTTATGCAAAACGTCGCTCGTTAAGCGAATCATTTTTCTTACAATTCGTTAAGCAAAATGCTCGTTATGCGATGTCCTTGTTAAGCGAGGTTCCACTGTATTTCAATAAACTATTATGTAAATATAATAAAATATAAAAATTTCAAACATTTATTGTAACACAAAAATGAAAATTTATCAATTTTCGGAATATAACTGTCGTTGACTGTATACGACCTACGAAAAGATGGTTCAGTAGTTTCAACCAAGGCAATATATATATATAAAAAAAACGCTATTCATACGAGGGGTGATACTAGCCCCACTTTTCCATTTAAGGTTTCTAATTTAAACGCCATTAAATCCATTTCAATGACTCTTTAGCGGGAACAGAAGCAACTTCTCTTTTTATTCTTTGCTTTTTATATTTCATTTTAATAAAAAAAAATCATCATTTTTTTCAAATTTGTTGATTATTATTTACAATCAAATTAAATTCAAATAATCTGATATAAGTTATTATATAATATTATATAATATTATATTAATATTACAGAAATTACGAGTCCGAATAATAATAGTTGATTAAGAATAATATTTTTTATGTAAAGTAACTAATATGCATGTAAATAGATATGTTTTCTTATAAGATTTATGAAATTGTAAGAAATGCGGAACAAACTAAAAAATACATATAACAGTTTAGGTTTGAACCTTGAGGCACACCTCCATTCTTAAAGGAAAAAATCTGTAATTGGGTCAGCGCACATTCTTGATTGTTTCATAAGTGATAAACAACAAAATTCCAGAATGTGTCGACTCCTCGCGTTACTAAAATCTGAAATTTTTCATTTGTTATCGTGTTATAACAATGTTTGTTCTATAAAAGTCTGCATTACATAAATTTCTAGGTTTTTTAAAATAAAAAAAAATCAATGAATAAATAAATGTACAAAATTATTATTTAAATTGAACTTGAATTATTAATTAACTTAATGAAATTCCAAACAATAATCCTTAATTTTAGAAACAAAAAATAATCCTTTTGTATTTTTTGTTTCTGAAAATCCAATTGGTTACACTATTTTTATTCAATATATATTAAATAGAGGATGATTGAACTTTTTTAAATTTAAGTTGAATTACATTCATTACCAAATTACAGAAATATAGAGTTTCAAAATATCTTTTTTTTTTAATTTTCTTTATTCTACATAATGATTATAATTTAAGGGATACAAATTATAACTACTAACTAAACGGTAAATAAGGAATTTATAAAAAATGAATATTTTATAACTACTTTGAATTTCATTTCGCATTTGATAAATTATATTGACTTTTCATTATAATTATGGCACAGAATGTTTAAATACTCTAAAGTATTTGAAACTCTCTACCAACATATTTTCTATTTACTTAATTTAAGTTAGTTAAAATATATATTAAAAGAGAAACATTGGATAAATATTATTAGAAATAATTTAATTCATTTTTTTTATGAATCATTACAATATTGCTATTATTGATTAGAAACGTATTTCGTATTGTTTGGATGTTAAGATATAATAATGTGTTGATAATTAATACCAATATTTTTGTAAATAATTAAGAAAAAAAATGATTAAAATGTTAAATATTTAGTTTTGGTTTCCTATTAACACCTTGATTAGAACATTATTTTGGTTTTAATGAGTTGTTGCTAATGAAAACCAATAGTTTTCTATATAATTTATAAAAACTTTGATTGAGTAAAATAATTAACTTTCTTTATTTTTGTAATAAAGATATAAATAAATAATAAATTTTCTTATAATTTAATTGTCGATTAGTTCTGGTTTTTCGCATCAGCAATAGCGAAAAATATACTGAAAAGAAAATCGCATTAGCCGGGTAATTTCACTCTCATCCCCCCGTGGAGGAATAATTTCGTCAATTTCTACCGAAAGAAAAAAAAAAGAAAGAGAGAGATAGAGATTATAGAGGAAAAAAAAGCGCAGAGAAAGAGAAGATTACGTCCGAAATCTGACAGATGTGCATTTTTACCGTTTGTTTCGTTACATACATATAATTTTTTCGGTTTGAACGTTCTCTGGCTTTGAATCTACCACTACCCCCAAAAAGGAAACGCGATGCGAACGTTGCACGCATGTGCGTCGATAAACATCCCCTCAGCGACACGCAGCTCCCTCTGTGCGGCCGTTGCTCCTTCCGCGCGAATGGGCAATTACCGCACCGGAATCGATCGTTTGCACCCTCCTCTCGACGAACGCGATTGGTCGACGTCTTCGGTGCCCTCTCCCGATTGGTTCAGAGCGTGACGTCGGGTACCCACCTCGTCGTAGGTATCCGAGAGTCGGCATGATGTATTATCAGTTGGTCGTTGCGTTCAGGTGCTCGAGCAACAACAACAGACGCCCGAAGGGACTCACGACGTCGCGACGCCGACACACATACACACACAACTGAACACCGCCGCCGCACACAAAAAGGGACACTCGTCGCGACGCCGGTACCGAAGATAGTGTGTTGGAGAGAGATAGACGTATACGCAGAGTAGAGAAGACACCGCGCGCGATTTAGTGACGACTCATTAAGTAGTCAAGTATGATAATGTTTCGGCGCTAATTGAGCTGCACAAATGCGATTCTGATTTTCGACGACGATGGCCCTTCAACTGTGATACTAATTGATAAGGACTACCTGACTTCGTTTCTCTCTTAATTTTCTCTCTTCCGTTTCTTCATTCAATTTTAATTCGTGTGCGCGCTTTTTGCATCCTCATCTTCCAGTGATACACTATTTATTCTACTACTTCTTCTATTGGTGCGTGTTCTGTGTTCGTTTATCCGATATGACTATTTGACTTCGACTCTACCAACAACATACATAAACACTCGTAAGTTTTAAACATCTAATTACTTTCATTTATTATTGAATTGTGTAAAATTGAATTCTTATTAATTTTCAAATTTCTCAATAAACAGTTTTTTCAAGAATTAATTAACATATCTCAACTCATTCACTATTCCATTAATATTAATTTTAATAATAATGATCTCTTTATATATGTTACAAACACCTTTTTCTCAAACAATTCATCCCATATTAATATATATTTTGATTATACAACTTGATATAAATTACTTCATTCACAAGGCTTTTATTTAATTAACTAATTTGTCTTTAAATCTATCTTGGCTCTAATGTGCTGAAATATTTCTTTACTAATTTATAAATATCAAAATTCCTATTTTCTCATCAATAGTTTAATAGATTTCTTATATTTTTGTATATTTTATCATTCATTTCAATTATTCAACTGACTTCAAACTTTTTTCATTTAAATAATAATGTAACAATATTATATTTACAATTTATTCATATACTGTATAATACAATTAATTCCGTTAAGAATTATATAAATTTTCGTTCTAATTATCAAAATTATTATAAATTAATTACAATTATTAACATTTTTTTGTTCTAATTATTTATTTAAGAATATAACAATTAATATTATCATTTGGAAATTAATTTTCATTACTTTGTTATACATTTTTACTCAATACGTATTTAATAATATAAAAATTTATGATTAATCATTATATTTTTTTAACTTTCATTTATTATTTGTTTCCTTCGCAGAAATTAGATTCACTTCGAAAAATAATCATTTTATTCTACTAAAATTATTCATAGATTATTACACAAGTTTATTAAATCATTTCGCATGATTTACCTCCAGCGTCCGACGTCAATTGAAAATTATTCAAGCTCATTTACGTTAAATTTGCTTTAAACATAGAAGCAAATAAATTCAGTTAAATTCTTTAATAGAATACAAATTTCAATCTTATTCGATTTTTATTTATATTTTATATCTTACATATTTTTTTAAATACTTAATTAATTTGCGTGTTTTAATTAGAATTAGAAAGTTTATTGGTATATTAGAAACAATAATATTTCATTTTTATTTCTAGTACTAAATAAATTATATCAATTCAGTTTATAAATATACATTTTTATATAATAGAGATTTTTATCAGTCATATACCCCAAATCTAATCGCTTTTATATAATTTCATTGTAGAATTATTGATATTTCATGTAAATTTCTTATAGAAAACAAAAAATATTTATAATTACGTTTATAAAGCCTCCAAATTAGAGGCAATAAACATCTGTAAATAATTTAATTTTAATTTTATATAATTAAGATTAAATTCATATTTCTTTACCAATTTGTGTTAAATATAAAAAAATAGAAATAGGCATAAAGTTTTCTTCCAATATCCTTTTAGTCGAAAGGTCTAATACTACAAAATGTCTTAAAAATCAACGCAAGAAACATTTTTTTAATTTATTTCTATCGATCAACAACGATTATTTAACTTGAAGTTCAATTTAAAGTTACGTGTCATTAGAAAAAGCATGAATATAGTATAAAAAATTATAAAAATCTTTTTTAACAAAACTAATTCTAATGTTTGTTCACAAAATATTAATATGGTGAAAAGATAAATTAAAGTAATAATTAAACATAATTGTAGCTTAACCTTTAACCACTCGCGTCGTTGTAAAAAGTACACCAATATTCTAAGAAATTATACCACATCTTTATTATCTTTTCCCCATCTATGACACTTAACGTTACCTATGCTCAAAGTGGTGCAAAATTGTGTTGATTGCGGCACAAATAAGTTGTTTTTGTGCACGTTCATTCTTGCTCTGCAGTGTTGATGTAATGGCAAACGATGCTGATACCTTTACTGACAAATATATAAAGGACAATGACGACAATTCCGATTCAGAAATTAATATATTATAAATCTAATAAAAAATCATTAGTTAACATGAAAAAGTTATTTCTTGTCGTAATACAATTATTTATGCATTCCGTCTGGCAGTAATACATGTGGTGTATAAAATACATCGCGTGAGTAATTCATAGAAATATCAGAGCGCGAGTAGTTAAAGGTTAATCGTGAAATCATTAAAAAAACCGATCGATGCAATCAATTTTCGTATTTCACATATAATCTGAGTATTTTAAGCACGTGCCAAATTCAAGCCGGAATTATAACGCTTCCTTAATAGAGATTTTTATCAGTCATATACTCCAAATCTAATCGCTTCGAAATTTTGGCAACAAAAAAAACGCGTATAATTTTGATAATGAATTCTTTTAATGCAAGTACTTAAAACCAATCGAATTAAGGTAAAATAAAAAGTACTAATCGCATCCTCGAGGCTCAACGATTTTTTGCATAATGCCTCATTGTTAATTTAAAATTTAAAGATAACGTTACTTTAATTAATTGAATTGATAATGATAAAAACTTAATGATGTGTATTTTTTTAGTAATTATTATAGCATTTTTTGTTACTAAATATAGATTTTCTTTTTCATGAATAAAATTGATTAACATATACATTTTTTAGGTGAAATTCTATTACTGATTATCCCAAGCGAGAATCACTGCTCTATATTATGTAAGCGCAGTGCAGAAGAGAATTTCAGTTATTCAATCATTATTTTTTTTTTAGTTTTTTTATACTTTTTAAAAAATAAAAAACGTTGTTTTTTCTAAATTAATTGGAAATTTTAAGCATTGTGAAGAAATACTAATCTTATTTGGTAAATTTTCTATTAAGATGTATTACATACTTTTTGTAATTCAGCAAATCCTTTTTTTGAATGGAAATATTGAATCAATGAACTTTCTGATCACAAAAAGTATTTATTGATTAGAATTGATTCATTATTATCTAAGTATTCTGCAGAAGCAAACAGCATTTCGATAAACCTCATCGTCAAGTGAATTTATACTGTTTTTCCTCTGGTTTTTCCTTTTACTGAATGGAAAAGGTTTTTTTATACTTATAGAAAAATGAATATCTTTTTTAATTAAATTTTGAAACTCTTTTCCTCTTTCTATCTATCTCTCCTTCTTTTTTTTTCTGTCGAAGAAAATAAAATTTGAAAAGGTAAATCGCGTCCGAAGGGTTTGTGAGAAGGGAAAAGGCATTGTTCTTTTTAAATGGGCCGCCTTTTGAGTCCAGATTTTCGGGCGAGTAACAACTTCTCTGCACAATTCTCCTTTCGCAATCGAGCGGAACCCGTTTCGCCGCTAAATGGATTATTTCATTTTATTGTTAATTACCTCTCCTCGATTCTATTTACTGCGGAAACTTTTCACTTTTGTTCGAAACAAGTTTCTACAACGAAAGTATCTAAAAAAATAAAAAAGAACTGTACAGTTTTCGGTCAATTGATCTCCATTTATTATAGATTACATGAAACAAAGAAAAGAAAATACTGCTACTCGATGTTTTATATCTCAATTTTTGCAGCGTATATTTCTCGAATGGATTAATTCTCGATTAATACAATATTTGTCAAATTTGTATAGGAATTGAGTTTCAACAATAAAACAATCTGAAATAAGTGTAATTTTTGATCAATTTGTCTTCATGTATTACAAATTAAATAAAAAAATAAATTGTTGCTACACGATGTTTTATAAATCATTACTTCTATAGTCGATATTACTTGTTGGATGGGTTATTAAGTTAACGTTTTCAACTCAAATTTAAATGTATATGATTTTCTACTAAAATTGATATATTTATACAATTTTATTAAAAAAAGCTTCATTTCTTGTTTTGATAATGATATAAAAAAAAAACTAAATACTTTCCGTTGAATTGATTTTAGATAAAATTAAACTTATTTTACATATTTTGGATAGTTTTAATCTTATAATTTTCCAATTTAATGTTAACATGATTTCTTCTATAATGTACAAAAAATGAGTTAAAAGTATTTCTTTTTTTATGAAAGATTTTGAGTAAATCGAATTGAATAAATGACTTTCATAATTTAATTACTAATTATAAAGAAACAAGATTATTTTTTGGACATTAATGAAACCAAGTGAAATTAAGAAACAAAGCGAAAAGTGCGAAGTTTAATTAATCAACTTTTCCTTTTTTCATAAATACTTTTAACGCACTTTTTTGCGTTGAATATTTAGAAGTTTGGGTATTTAATTAGCGAAACACAAAAGGGATGTAATTGCAACGTAAAAAAAAGTGAAAGAGACGTAAATAGATGACGATTTTTTGCGACGGAAATAAAAAATCGTTCTTCGAATTGGTGAGGTGTTTCCTCCCTCGCCAATTTTCAAGACCACGTTCATCCTCATCCCCCTACACTGAAGCCGCCGTGCATGCACCCGTTTTAATAATCTGTTAAGCACCACCCGGAAATATTCCGAGACACTTCAGGGCCGAAGCTCCCTCCGCTCTTCAAATATAATAAATAACCATTTAGCCACTATCACAATGAAGAAACGAGCTTTATTAGAAGACGCAGTTTACTACCTAGGGAAAATGTATTAAAATCAATTTGTGCATGTTTAGTGGAGGGTGGCTGGTTTTCGAGTGGTCTGGATCTGGATGGTGTTTCGGGGATTGAGGAGGAGGCATTTAGGTGTTTATTGGGTCGCAACCCCTGCACGCATAAACCGTTCCCTCTCTGCCACACGGCGGATGGTGGAGGGTTTTACGAAAGATAACGAAACGCGGGTTAATTTTCATTAGTAGAGCGGAGCGAAACGGAGATTTATCTCTCCACTTATCCGAAATAAGCCCAAACCTTTGCTAATACTTATTTATCCACGTTTGTTCTTTTTTTCTGGTGTGTTCCAGGTTACTGTTCGTTCCCGGAGGAGTCCAAAATCGCCGCCATCATTCTGCCGGCACAGCAATTGGGTGCCACGGTGGCACCATGGCCTACTGCCATTACGTCCGTCGACGATATGGCACATAAAGGTAAAGGTAATGCCCACAAATCAACGATTAATTTTATTGTGCGTGCGGTCTATACCTAAAAGCAAATTGCATCCAATGTGTTGATCCACGCATTACAAACTATAATCAAATTATTATATTAACTGACAACTTGATAGCTAATGCGACGTTAATTTGTTTCGTTCTCGTTGACAATTCAAATTTCCACATCATTTAAATTAAATTATCTCATAAAATACTCTTTTTCCAACACGACGTTTTGTAAAATTGTGTTGAATTAAGCAAGAAAATAATCAAATTGACATTTTACTGACAACTCAATGCATACGTTTTGTTTACATTAAAAAACATGTAGGATTTTAGCACCGAAACTGTGAAATATAGTCGTAATTATTAAAAAATTAAAATTTACACAATCTTATTTCAATATCATCTCAAACTCATTTATTTCTTTTGCAAAATTTGGTAAAACTAGAATTAATTAAAGCGATAATAGAATTAACAAATTACTGATTCATAAAACAATTGATTGATTGGTAGAAAGAACTTACCTCAATAATATTTTACTATAACACTAGTTACCAATTCTACTATAACATTAATTTCAATACCATCTACATTGTCATTTAATTGACAACAAGATATCATGAAAACAAAGTTCATTTATTTTGTTTACAAATAACAAAATTATGACAAACTAGATGGCAGGTGAAATAAAGACTTTCTTTGAATATATTCTTGAAATCATACATAAATATACGAATTCTAAGTTTTGTTGTAATTCTCGTCTTAATTAAGATTAAACTTATTTTTTGTTAATACCTCTTAAAACTATATATTTGTAATTCAATATATCGACATATGAATACATATTTTTTCCACATCTATACTATATTTATCATGACATGAGAGATTGGTAATAATTATTATTGCTATTTAAAAATTACCTTTAAGTAAAACTCACTAAATGACCTTGAATAAAATCAAATGCTTTAAAAAGTTCATGTATTTTCTTTACATCTAATGTAAAACATTTAATTGAATAATGTTATTTTTTAACAATTTTTTTAATAAAATAATCATAAATTTAGATTACAACGCAATTACAGTAAATTTATTGCTAATTTATTATGTTTCTTTAAGAAGAAATGCCATATTTAGGTAAAAAAATAAGTATGAAATAGATTAATTCAAAGAGTTGATTTAAAATTGAACTTCTGAAATAAAAGAACGAATAAAGAATGAAGTTCAAAAGTGCTGTGTTTCGGTCATCAATCAAGTAGTTCGTAAGTGGAAAAGTGATTTTATTTGCTCTCTCTTGAGAGAGAGAGAAAGAGACGAGAGGAGATATAGGTGACAAATGGAATCTGTTTGTGAGAGGTGAATCCAGCTCGATTTTTCTACGTGTATTTCGCCTCACACTCGGCTGTGCAACCGCACTTTCCGCCCTTAACCCCTCGGTAATCTTATTCATTGGTTAAGATCCGCGTTGTCATCCGTACAATGGGCCGAACCCCGCTGCCGCCGTTTCCATCTCCCACTCCCACAGCCGCCGTCGCCTCTCGCATCCGGAAGTGATGCACATTATTCCGGGAAGGAAGTTTCACTTGTCACCGCCAGCTCGCAGCCTTCTTTATGTCGCCTTAAGATATTTATTATTTTCAAACCAACAACCCTAACCCCAATCCCCTCATGCAACGTGCATGGCTTCTAAGCGCAACTCGCACACCCCCTTCATCATCACACATTGTATGCATTTGATAAATATTCAAAGTCATTTTAGAGCGTATTTAAGATCGCGACAGATAAAGGACGATTAGCTGTTGATGAGTCTGAACACATCCATCACATTTTCAATAAATCACAATATCTCCATCTATATTACATAAAAGATGTTGTTTTTTTATACATTTTCGAAAGCCAATATTTTGTATTTACATAATTAAAATATTATTTTCATATTATTTGCATTTTCTCAAGACAACATGAAAAAATCGCAAAAGTTTGGTGTACCAATAATATTGAAAGTTAATTAAGAAAATATATAAATAATTTAAGAATACAATATTCTATACAACAAAGAAGTGAGTTTTTAGTATACTTATTTGTGAAGAAACTTGTAAAAGTAATTTTTCTATTGTCATAGAAATCCTACAGACAATTGACAGATGTGTCAATGTATTAATTGATGGTTATTATTGCAGAGGGTTGTTTTTCAAATATAAATCTGGGGTGTTACACTGGAAGTGCAAACATTCGGTTGAATGTTGACGGGATGCGGAGAAATCTGAAGACGCGCGATTAATCCTTGATTAGTGTAGTTTGTTTCTGGTGGGGGAGTCGTGGTTCGGTCGGGTCCAGCTAGTTTGATCTATATAAATACGAATGTATTACAAAGTGGATAATAGGGGGGTCTCTGTTGTGTTTGCTGGAACCCTCGTGCTCTCCGGGCCCGGAGGACATGATCGGTAAACATGGGCTGAATGGGCCTTAATCCTGTGCCGTGTCCACAAACGCCACATAACACTTCAAACCTCACCGCACCAATTCATCCCACCGACACACACACATACACATACAACGTGAATCCTGCAAAAACCCTCCTCTGCACCCCCTGGCACAGAGACCCGTCCACGAAACAGGCAAAGCCATTGTCATCATTTGCACTACAAAGTCGACCAATTAACTCCCACTGCTGATATCCCGCTTATCAAAGTTCTAATTAATGAACGACACCCTTCCAGAATTGGATCATCTTCCGTGATTCCACAAATACTCATTACATCCGTATATACAAATTACACATTTTCAGTAGAATCGGGAAAACTTTGTTGAAAGTAATTTAACTACTATTTTCAAGTGGTAACATAAAAGAAACAGTTACAAACAAATTACTTGTCAAGTATCACATTTTATGTGTAAATTGACAAATTACTTGTGTTAATAATATTTAGTCAAAATTGGATCATCTTCAATTTTATAATAAAAATGGATAATGTATGTTAAAAGAAACTATACTTTTGTTTGTAAGTATTGATATAATTGGACAAGTATTAGATTTTCTGTAATTGCAAATTGACAAACAAGATAATTAATAATTTATTTACATGTCATATCATTTTTGTCAGTTTACATGTTTATCCAAATTTTTAAATTTTATATTTTACTAACATTTTCCAATTCATATAAAATCCATAACTATATTGATTTTGATCTAACTTAGTAATAATATATGTATTTGTATATTGTATAGTAACTCTCTATTAAATATGATTAAACCTTAAAGATTTTAAAATCTATAGAATCACCCGTATAATATTCAATTTGTCATTCATTTTATGTCACTCAGAATTATACTAAAATAAGCATGTTGATTTTTACTGCTGAAACAAAAATGCATCAATCAAGAAAAATATTAAATATGTATTTGATAATAGACTTGTAAAAAGTGTTTTTAAAAAAATATGAGTTATTGACTGCAGTCTTACCACCATTTTTTTTAAATAATTTAATTAAGTCAATTGTGACTTTAATAGTACTAAAACCAAAATTTGAAAATTTATTATTACTATTTAAATAATATTAATGTTAATGCAAGAATACAAAAAAAAATAATAAAATAGACAGCCAACTGCTGAAAATTATTTAACAATTAAAAAGGATACAAATATTTATGAATTTCACTTTCATTTAAAGTTATTATAAGTTAATAAAACACTGTAGCAACCAAAAAATTATATAAAGTATGAAATAAAAAAACATTAGTTGTCTACTGACGAGTATCTTAAATAATTGTTGATTTCAAGTTTAGTTTAACGCAGTTGCTTTCTATTCAAAATTCAAAATAAGACATAAATTGTTATGGGTTTAAACCAGAGATCATAAACCATTTGAATCCTGGCTCATGTATCCGATTTACGTGAATGCATCGGCGTCGTTTTAGAACCGCAACGAATGAAAGGGATGATATGAACGTAGCAGCACGTGGTTTTCGGGTATTTAGGGGACAAAAACTACCACTGACAAATACATCCAGCTTGTATGTTTGACTGACACGCATCTTGTTTAGGCGCGGAGAGCGAAACAAATGCAATTTGCGCGTTTCAAATGGATCGCTTTTGAAGGGCCTTCGACCCCCACACAGAAAACCAGAAACGCAGCCCAACACAAACGGAAACCGCAACAAACAAATTTTCGAAACCGGTGCCGAATTAAATAGAACGATTTCATCAATGCCTGTTTGTGTGATATCAAGAGAAAGAGAAAGAACAGAAGAGAGACGGAGTGTGTGTTTTCGTGCACCCTCCTCCACCTCCGGTGTGATTGACATTTTCTGGGGGAAGGAAAATGAACGGTCGCAGCAGCAGCCGCCGCCGCGTTTTCCGAGATTTCTTCGGGAAATGCCTCACACTTGTCACTTCCGTTTCCCTTCCGACGACAGATGAACAACTCACTAGTCCCGTCACGTAGCGCCAGCCCTCGGATAAATTGCTAGAAAGAGAGGAGGACCGGAAAAAAAAAGAGGATGAGGAAGAATCGAAGATTGAGAGAAAAATTGCGGAAAATTCGTGAACAATAATTTTCGGAGGCCCGTGCTTATATAAATATAAATTCATTCCCATTGTCCGCAGCAGCGTCTTTATTGTTGTCGCCGACCGTAAATTTCTTTAAGCACCGGACAGGGGATGAGATTTAGGACTCGAAATCACTTCCTCAAATAGCCGAAGACACTCACACACACACACAATGAACTCCCAGAACACCCGAAGAACTGAGGCCTGGAACAAAATTGTAATGGACATCCGCAAAGATTTACTCCCTCTATTCCCCGTACACTTCTTCACCCTCTCAATCTCTTCTTTCTTTCTTTTAAAATAATTTCAATTTTTTTTCCTTCCGTGGAAGATATTATATTTTTTTTTTGTTGTATTCCGCGGGGGCGGCGATCGATGCCCGCCGCTCCCCCTTCGGAGCGTTTGAAGAGTAGAATTTCACAGTCCACTTGCGCGATCGCAGTTTCTGCATGAAGATCGCTTTTCGTGGATGTTGGAAAATAAAAAGTGAACGTATTTGGAAAAGGGAAAAAAGAAGACCGGTGAACCGGAGCGAAAATACTCTCTTTTTTTTTTGTTCATATCTGTTCCAAGTGCAACCTGGCTCCTACGTCCTTCGCACGCCCACAAAGGGAACCTCGCAGATTTTTGTTTTCAATTTAATTTTTTTCATTCACAAAAAATTGCATAAAATGCATGAATAAAATATGTAATGTATTGTTGTTGTTTATATCTATGTATAAGATATTTGATATTACTTTGAGTTAAGGTGGAAAGTACAAAAAAATCATGCAATAACTTGTATCACTTTGTCATAAAATCAAGTGACCTTGGAGAGAGACGAAGTATAACAAAACAACGTGTACTATTATTGAATGTCAATCAGTTGTCAATAATTGATCAATTAAAATTGAAAGGTGAAAACGTTTTTTTTTTTCGTTTTTATAATGTTTAGTGTAGAAAACAACATTCGATGCAATCTGCGCAAATCATTACCACTGTTTATAATATAAAATGTTGCAGTCTCGTTCTCTTTTGCAGGTAATATTCAAGAAGGTAGTAGCAATTTGTAGAGATAGGATAGTAGCTTGGAACGAGGCCCCCTTTGGGCTGGCGCCGGTGCACCCCAACAGTTGCAAAACAAACAGCTCGAACACACCGAGATCGTTGTTTTGCAACTCGGCAGGAACCGCGACTTCGGCCAGCTCAATAGTGGCCTCGTTGACGAGCAAGGTTATTGTCAATTGACGACATCGGACTATAGCTTGTTTGTCACACCGTTTTGATAAAAAGCACAGTGCGAAGAGCAACACCTAAAACAAAATAACAACAACACAAAAAAAAAAACTAGTAAAGAGTGAAGATAAAAATATAATGCTGCATCCTCACTATGCGTAACATATAAGTCAAGTGTACCAACTGCTATATAAGTTTCATCAATAGTAGTTGGTATGTTTGAATGATATTTTCAAGTAACGGGTAGTGTGGACGCAGCATTATGCCTTTAACAACCCTTTTGAAAGTCGAAATGTTGAATTGCCTTTGTAATCGTGGTACTGTGGCCCAGGTCATAGCGGTGTGAACCAGCTAGGCGGTGTTTTCGTCAGCGGACGTCCCTTGCCGGATTCCACGCGACAGAAGATCGTGGAATTGGCGCACTCTGGCGCCAGGCCGTGCGATATTTCCCGAATCCTGCAGGTGTCCAATGGCTGCGTCTCGAAGATCCTCGGAAGGTGAGAGATTTGAATTCCGACCGTCCAACGATCTGGAGATGATCATGCAAAGCATACCCGATATTCCAGATACTACGAGACTGGTTCGATTCGACCGAGGGCCATTGGAGGTTCGAAGCCGCGCGTTGCCACCGCCGAGGTGGTCTCCAAGATATCCGCCTACAAACGCGAGTGTCCTTCCATCTTCGCCTGGGAGATCAGAGATAGGCTGCTGCAAGAGGCGGTCTGCACAAACGACAACATCCCCAGCGTAAGTTTCTATTTCATATACACACTAACATATGTTGAATCACTTGCAAATTTTATTTGTTTATGACCCAATCATACCAATGATTCCTTAAAATATGAATTCATCTGTTAGATGTTTTTTTGCTTGTACGAATTACATTTTTCAGAGTATTTCAACATTATCAAGATGTGTCGTTACTTACACTCAACACTGTTAGTAATGACACATCTTCATTTCAAACAGAACATAAAAAAGCTGTAAGGGTGCCAATATTAAAAGGGATTAGGGTTTTATTGGAAAATCTGGTTTTAATTTGATGCTAGATATCGTAATTTAGAATGGCACGCGGCCGCCACGTGGCGGATTATTGCACATTGCATATTACGACCCCTTTTTCAGTTGGAAAAGGAACGATTTCCTTTATTGCCCGGCCACGTGGCTCCCGGACGCGCGCATTTATAATAGTAAAAGAGTGAGAGGAATCGAAAAATAAAATACAAAAACAAGAAAGGATATGTAAAAAAGTGCCCGAAAAAATAAACTGTGGGAAACTGCAAAGTAACAAAAATTGAGTCAAACCTAATAACGGGGGTGCCCAGTCTATAATTTCGATCGATACGGGTGGCGGCGTGTTTAATCCTCGAACACCCCACTCGCCATCTTCGAGCCTCTTCGCCTAACACCCACCCATCCCCCCGTGAACCATCCGAAACCCTCCACACCACCCCCGGCCGTTAACAAGTTTAGCCAACGCGTTTAATCATTTCGTAATCATCGGTTTAACCTGCGTGACGGGGGGCTCTTATGTAACTTCGATCCATCCGGTCTCTCGTCTCGCCGGTTTCTCTCTTGCAGCCAGTCCTCCAGAACGACCCCCCGTATTGAGGGAGCCTTCCTTCCTTTCTTCCGCATATTAGAGACGACCTCCACCCTCCTGTTCTGTGCAAAGTACACATGCATGAAACGCATGCAAAACCCGTGCCAAATTTCGTTCACGCTTTTTTTCCAATCTTTTCCTCCTCCTCTCTCTGCATTTAAACATTTCAATTCACACGACATCTACAGCACTAACGAAGATTTGATGCTAACAACATTGATGCTCAAAACACTTAACTCAGTGATATCGGCAGTACAAATCTAAGAAATTTTTAATATCTGAAGTATAAAATTTACAGTCAATCAAAATATTATTAACCAATATCTCTGCTATTTATATTTCACAAAGTAACGTTTTAAAAGGGAGAAAATCAAAATAATTAATAATATAAAACAAATCAATAATCTATAAATCAATAATTGTTTTAGTTTTAATTAGTGTTTAGTCAATATATATGGTATAAAACATCAAAATCATACAAAGATTCATTAACAAAAGGTAACAGTTGAATTTAAGTAGAAAATATTAATAATTATCGTATTATTTCGTCTATTATTTATCTTAAGAATTATTAATATTAAAATATAAGTGGTAAAACTTTAAGAAATTAAATGATAATAGTATTATAGTAATGTTAATGCTATTTAATATCTTATTATCACCTACAAATATCAAAGATGAGCTTTAAACATGCTATTTGCTTTTCAAAAGAATCCATAAACAATCTGTTACTGTTCGAGATTCACTCTGAAAGCAATAAATACTCATTTGTTGCTGTCGTTTGAAGTGCAGTTTGTCGGAATCGAAAGTCAATTTACATTATAACCCCCTTGGTATGCGAGCTGCCGCCCCATCCTTTTCCTCCTCCTTCTCCTCCTCTTCCTCCGCCGCCGCCGAGAAGTATTTTTTGATTGCGAAGGAAACGGCCGACACAAAAGGGAATATCCTCGTTTATTGGACGCATGCAAATTTCCATGGCAACATTCCACCCCCCGTCCCCGCTCCCGCCGACAACGATGACGACTACCGCCGCTCCCGCATCTTAGCATAGAGAGAGCAGAAAAACAAAAAAATAAATGTTCATGTGTTCTATCGTATACACATATAGAAAGACGCAAATAGAAAGAGTCGGAGAGTTGATATGAAAACAGGAAGAAAAAGAAAAGGGAAAAATGTACCGGTATATGGATTTTTCACTAAAATGCGCAACTTCTTTCTTTCTCACCTTTATAGCACACACAATCCGCATACACGGAAGAGAAATTGCGAAACTGGAAGCGAAGATCCTTTGTCTCTTTCTTTTTTAATACGGCCGGAGAGTAATATCTATATGGCTGCGAGAGTCGTTAGGTGAAATATAACGAGGAAAGAAAGATTCTCCAGCTCGTACTGTTCCATTACAATATTGTTCATGCAAAGCTGAACAATAATCTTCCATTTATTAATTGCTCGTATCAAATCTAATTAAAAGCTTGTTCAAAACTTATTCCACATAACTAAACAAATTAATGTAATATCCTTAATTAATATAGTATTTGTTGATGTTTTATAAACTTTTCACAGGAAAAAAGAACTTGGCAAAATTCTTTTACAAAAATATTAAAATTTTTCTTTTTCAATAAGCATAATTATAAAAAAAAATCATTTTTCAATTAATAAACAAAAGTTTATTTAATAATTTTAATATTAACAATTCTTAAGATAAATAATAGAAAAAATAATATGATTATACTTAAAATTATCCATTAATATTATTAATAACAAATAAGTTTAATAAAATTGTCTTTAGTTTATATGTAAAAATAGGAAATGTGTAGAAAATTGCGTTTTGGTTGAAAAAAAAATAAAGAAAAGAAGTAGAAGGTAAATGATGTTTGATGATGATGGTAGGACAGGAAGAAATCGAGTTTCGCGGAATTTTCGTGGCGCGAGAAATTGAATTCGTGCAGAAATTTGTCTCCGGCAAAAATGAATTATGCGGAAGTTTCCGTGTAGTGTCCCGCAAATGGAATAACGAGTCGTCCCACAAATCGAGTCTGGATCTCGTTATGGAGGTATTTTATTTAGTCTTCCGTGGAAAAGATTGGAAGAAGCGACGGCGGCAGCGGCGATGACGGTGGAGACAGCGGGGGCAGTGCGGGAAGGTTTTGGGAGGAGAAGGCCTTTCTGGCAGCATTTTAAACCTGATTCCTCTCGCTTGACTGGCTGAAGTCGGCCCAATCAATGCGCGGTCCGCACCCACGCAAAAGGGAGGACGCGAAGGGTGGCCCAACATCGCCTACTGCCGCTGCTGCTGATGCTTCTCCCTGCTGCGATGGGGGAACGAGAAGAACATGGGAATGGATCGAGGAATGGGGCAAACATAAAAAAGGAGACGAAGGAACGGGGGAGAAAAACGAAAACGAAAAGGATGACACAACCTCGTGCCCGATTTTTCCCCAGTCCGGCTCATTTCCAACGATTTTCCTAACATCCAGAAAATCCCTGCTCTGCCAGCAATTGAAATCCGAATGCTAATTGCGTAATGCCAACAGGATGTACAAGGCTATCGCCTGTTGCGAACCCTCGTCATCCATTTAATAAAACCGCTTACATCAAGCATCCGTCTATTCATCAACGCATTTATTAATAGATTCCAACTATCTATTATTTCAATGAAGTTTTCTCTTTTAACTAATCACCAATTGCAAGATCTTAATGTTTATTAAATATTTTACCATTGAGTTATTACCAAATCTTGTTATTTTTCTAGTATTAAACTTCAAAACACCGAAATAATGCAATTAATAACTTTATCGTTATATAATAAACAGTACTATTAACTGATTTGTTATTTAATGTATCCATTCAAAATGACTAAATCAATGAAAACATAAATATTTCATGAATTTGCATACTTCACGTAAAGTTGTATATTTCCTGGAGTTAATTACGTTTTCAAGATTTGATTCTATGTATACAGTTATTACATTCCCTGAAAATATTTATTAAAATCAATGAGTTACTGACTCATAAAACAAACTTTCGACAATAATATATTCTGAAACAATATTTACTATTTCAATTATTGCTTAATGCAATTGTAAAGTACTTTTGAAAATTTATATGAATTATTGACAATTTTAATATATGAAATTTTAAGTAAATCTTCTGCTATATTGATAAATAGTAAAATCAATAGTAAAGAACTTTATGTCGTTTGATGGTGCGATGGTTGCAATAACATTTGTGCGAGAAGTTTGCGAATTCTTGCTAAGTGCAGCACAATGAAAAGTTTTCACAACTACCGTAGCATTTCGTTTTTGATACGCTGAAGACGATAGTCTTGTTGGAATCGCGAACGGAGGGAGAAAATGACACAGTAATGATAATGATATGTGGCAGTCGGGGAAATCTGCATTTTAATATTTATCCCGGTTTCTGTTTTCCGGCTCACCATTCTTCTTCCTTTATGTACAACTGTATGTTTTTCTGCGCCTCTTCCTTCTCCATTGCTTTCCCTTCCTGTGCGCTCAGGATATAAAAGGAGTCGTCCGTCGGCGATATTTATTGTCGCCCAGCTGCGAAGTGGGAAGTTGGCGGTGGGAGAGGACGGCGTCGCGACGCGTTCGCCTCTTCCGGCCACGCGAATTCTAATGCATTATGCATGGATCCGACTTCAGCCTTCCTACAGCCACTTCTCTGCCGTCCCCTGCACTTATTATCACACGGTACGATGGTCCGGCACAATCCATCCATTCACTCTACTTCTTCCGAGGTGGATGGACAATGGTCTCAACTCCTTCGTTTTATACGTTACCATCACAACCTTAGTAAGATCAAATTCTTGTAGGCTGCTGCAAACTATACTCTTATGACAGAGAAAATCAGAAATTCTAGGGTGGTGGGTGGAAAGACAGAGAAAGAGACTGAGGGTGGTTGTTCTATATGGCAGAAGACGGAATTGTGCTGCGTAATGTTCGAGGGGTGGCAGGCAGCAAACCGTAAACACAAGTGCGAAGGGTGCATAGATTTACCGCGTGTTTGCGACGAAAGCCAAGCCCTTCTCCAACATCCTTGACCTAAAACAAATATTTACTCTGCAATCTCTACAGTATTTCTTTGCGCTTCGCCCTTTGCTGAACGCGTCGTTATATTGTTTATCCAAAAACAAATCACTACTTGTTAAATAAACGTAACTCACATTCTGCTATTAGTTTTCCACAATTTATTCACGAAGTTGAAAAAAGTTACTTTTACTTATATTTACAAGCTCTCTGATATATCAACAATATATAAAATAATAATAGAATTATAGAATTCTTAAAATGCATGACTGAAAAACCTTGTCATTTTAATTTACAAGTCAAATCTCGTTAGCTTTATTCGAATAGTATGATCAAGCAATTTGATTTACTAAAAGGCTTAATCGAATTTATTAAGTAAATTAACAAAATAAGAAGTAACAAATTTAAACTCTCAATGGATGATGATGATGTGTATATAAATGACATAGCTTAACAAGTTAAATGATTCGAATAATATATTAATTACTTTGAAGATGAAGTAACCAGTTCGATTTCCGACGTTATACAAACAGCCATTGTACGAAATGGTAATCTTCGATTTTTCTCATGAAGAACAATATCAGAGAGTTTTAATTACTCGAGGGGTTCTCGTTCCGTTGTGCCGTCTGTGTATGTATGCGTTTTTTTTTTGTGATTTCCGTTTTTGTTTTTAATCTCTCTTATATTCTTGAGTCTCGACGTCGTGATGTGTGGGGAGGAAGGGCCGCCGCTGTCGATGCCCGTCAATGAGTCCTTGCCGGAGTCCTTCTCCAGTCTCTCACTCTCTCTTTATATCTATGTCTCTCTTGCACTCATGCATCAGAATACATCTATCCTCGCCTCGGACTACTTTTTGTGTGTATGTGTCCCTTCGTTTTGCGAGCGGGACACAAAGCGCCGCAGGGGATCCACTAGCTATTGGCATTCTATTCACGACGACCCCGTGATCCATCCATTATGACCTTTTTTCTACTTGCGCGACCCTTTGTACTTAATGTTTTAAAGAACCCAGCCTCGTTCTCGCTCTCTCAATATACGTATGTTCTCCTTAGTTTTTCGATTCCCAATGCACCTATGACTATATATATTTCACATCTTTTTTTTTTGGCCATATTCCGAGATCCTTTTATGTTTGTTTTTTTTTGTTCAATCTCGCAGATATCTTCTTGTGATTAATTGATGCTTCGCCGAAAGAGCCCTCGATATTTACGAGTTCGTTACGCAGCCAATCGATAATTTTGCATGTATTAAGCTTAAATTAAATTAAATTCCTTGGTGAAAGATTTCATCATTTCGCAATCTTCTAAAAAGTAAATTTCACAATAAATTAGAAAAATTGATTATTTTCTTTTTCGAAATCTTAAACGTAGTCGAAAATTACATAATTATGGTGGTAACTATCCACCGGGAAAAGATCACCTACCTAATGCGATCTTAAATTTACTCAATGTGATGAAAAGATTGTGAACAAAATTACACGACATAAAAAAAATAATTATAATCTATTTGGTATATATAAATATAATAATCGATATAAAACTTCTATATTTTAAATAAAAATGAAGATATTTTTTATTGATAAAAATACAGTAATTATAATAAACTGTGAACATGGAAGATAGAAAACTTATTAATCTATTGGTATATATTGTCTAACGTGTTTCTTGTGACTATATGGCGTGGCGTATAAATTTGATCAAAGGGAGTGAAAATATCGGAAGAGATAGGGTAGAAGTCACACGAATATATCGCTTTTCTTGTCGCATCGAAAAAGGAAACAAAGCAAACCACAAAACTGCGAGATAATACAGATATTTATAGGTTTTCTTACTCTTATATTTCTATTTTTCTTCTATCCCTTTTTGTAGGTGTCTTCGATAAATCGAGTTCTGAGGAATTTGGCCGCGCAGAAGGAGCAAGCAACAACGCCCCAAGTAACCACCGGCAACGATGCGGTTTACGACAAGCTGCGACTCTTGAACGGTAGCCAAAGCAGCTGGAGGCCGTCCCCGTGGTACTCGGCTGGCAACAGCCCCTTCCCCCTGCAGCCCTTGAGCCCGCCGCCCACCATTCTTCCAGATGATCTTCACTCCAAGAAAGGTGAGTGCCTCCATTACACGTCGCATTTAACGCCTGCTTGAAGTGCCAGGTGAATATTTGTTACCGGTACATAGAGGGATGGGGTGATGGTTAATTACGTGGAGAATAAACTTTTAATTGGATTGTCGTTAGTGTCGTTCGCGATGATCGCTCTGGGGTGGAGGTGTGGGTTCCGGGGTGTAACTCTCGTCGAGGACGATTAGTGTGTCAAAGTGTTAGGAAAGGGAGGCGGGGGTATGGTTCTGAAGGCGGCGGTGGCGGGCGCTCCTCGAGTGTTTAAGATTTAGCTTAAAGGAAGCGTGACGTCACACCGCGAATGTCTCTCGGGGGTGTATTGATTCCGTCCCCGCGGGGCCCTTTGTGCGCTCCAGCGACGACCCCACTACGCCCCCCAGATTGCCGCCACCGACTCTGCCGCCGCGTCTCCGCCGCCCCCTCTGGTGGTAACGTCGTTTGTTTGTTGACACTTTGATTCGGGGAGCGTCAAAGACCGTTGCGATTTTAACACCGCAAATCCTCCCCCATAGACCTTCCATGATTTCTACTTATTTCCTGTTTTGCAAATTATCAGCGAGGGTGCATTTGCAATCTACTACAATTTTTTGTCAAAGGCTAAGTGTGCAATTTGCTAAATCTTCATGTTATACAATGCCCTAAATATTCTGATCATCCAATAAATATGATTAATATATTTCAAGCAATTAAGTATAGATTCATTCAAATATTTTTTAATGGAATGATATTTTATCAAAGGAGAGAAAATCTTTATTAATATTAAAGAATTTTATTTCGTGTACTATTATATTAATATAAAATTATTTAAAAAAAAAGCAAACTTAAAAATATTATTACTTGAGAAAATCTTGTTCGAACGATTTCATTCAACGTCAGATTTTTGTATATTGTTGTCGAGTGATTCTCAAGTATGGATGGTACAAAAGAAGGTTACATCGCGTTCCTACGTCTTCTTTAGACTGTATCAATTATGAAAGGTTTTTCCATTCTCAAAGGGTGGAAAGGTTTGTTTCCTTTTTTATTCAGACATCCACTTTCAAGTGGATCCAAAAAGTTGTACTACATCTTGCGCGCACGAGAAAGTGTTCGTGTGTATATATCTTTCTGTGTGTGTGTGTGTAAATGTATTATATAACTGGCATTTCTGTGCGGATTTGAATCGGCACTTGAGCTGAGAGGCGGCTCAACAAAGCCAATGCTTGCAGTCTAAACGTGGGAGCTCCCCTTTGTACGGATTTACTCGCCGAAGTATAAACGCTGTTAAGATATTTATCAACTTACAATAGATATAAACATTCACCTATATCCTGACAGGATGCCAAATTTATATTTTAAAAAATACACTACAAAATTTACGTATTGAATCGCTTTGTTATGAAACATTATTATTCAATTTATATAATTCCCAATAATAAGTATTACATCTATTTAAGTAACTTTGTTATGATAGTAATATTTTAAATTTCATTGATTAATCTTGTTTCGTTACATTTTATTTTATTTGAATTGACACACATTTTACAAATGAATTACTATTATCATCGTTAATAGCAACCCTTGTAGATACAAATATTTATTAGAAGTTTGTATAAATTGACGTAGTTTTGAACTTTTAAATACTCATACAGGAATTCTTATATAAGTTCTAATTTAATTTAATGCACCCCGAATTCATTCATATAATTTTGTATAAAAAATTGTTATTTTGTCGTGGTTTTAAAGAGGGTGAACGTCCGGATGGTCGAATTAATCCTTAACATATTGTTTGTGTGTGTGTGCGTCTGCGGACTTAGTATACGGCATGGGATTTGCCATGTTTTGGAATGTTCGACGCAATCTGTGTCGTGTATAATAAGCCGGATTACAAGCGTTTTAGTGTATAGAAACTAAGTACTTCTACAAGGACTTTAGTGAGCCGAAATCGTACCACCTATAAACAGACGCGCCAAGCGAAAGGACGGAAAATCTCATGCGGTCCTGTGGGAACGTTCCGATATGGATCTCGCGCTGCGGGGATTCCCCTCGATTGCGCCGATAATAATAATATAAAAAAAACTAATGTACTCCCTATATTCTCATTAAGAAATTTAATTTGAAGAAAAATTGCTTTGCCTTCTATTGTTAACTATTTTAATAAGATTCTACTTTTTGTATGTAAAATCGATAATATTACATGTATTAAGCTTAAATTAAATTAAATTCCTTGGTGAACCAATGATTTCATCATTTCGCAATTTTCTAAAAAGTATATTTCACAATAAATTGAAATATTTTCTTTTTTGAAATCGGTAAACGTAGTAATGATTAGCTAGTACCTGAAATTAAAATTACATAATTATGTAACTATGTACTCCCTATATTTTAATTAAGAAATTTAATTTGAAGAAAAAAGCTTTACCTTCTATTCTTAACTATATATTTGAAATAAAAATACATTTAATATCAAAATATATAAAAGTCAGTGAGACGAACAAACTTTATAATGAATATTAATCAAGGAATAAACAAAAGGAAAAACATTTGTACGGAATTTAATGGTTTATACGTTTCTTCGTACTTTTTTCATTACGTTCATAATATTTAGATGAGAGAGGGGGACTATTAAATTGTAAATTTTCCGCCCTTTTCTCGGGAGCTAAAATGGGGTGAGAAATCTGTCAGTTTTTTAATTAGTTTTTCACGTGCCCACCGAGACACGACAAATATACAAACAGTAATGGTTACAAATACAAAAAAAAAAGTTTAACACACAAAATATGGAGTGAAAAACAAAACGTATCGGAAGAGCGAAAAAATAATAATATTGCGAACTGGAGAAGGAGGCAGCAGAAGCAACAACAAAAACAACAAAACAGGAAAAAAAAACAGTTGCGAGAGAAAAAGCGGGAAAATATGAAAGAGGAGAGTTTTCCAAGCACTCAAACCAACGAGCCGTGCGAAAAACTGAAACGAACGGAAAATGTGTTTGTTGTTTGTGTTTTTGCGAATGTGTATATGTATGTGTGTATGTTTGTAGACGCGTGGCTCAAAAATTATGGAATGAAAATAACGAAAGCACGACTGGCTGGTAAAGGTGGTGGGGTGGGTTTTGGGATGCGAGAGAAAATATAGTGTGTGTGTATGGAAAAACGTTTTGGTTTTGGGGCAAATGGCGAACATGACAAGTCAGTGTAGCGTAATGGAAAACGTACACACAAAGAGCACCGAACGCGAAATTTTAATTAATGCGTTATAATTTCATTAGTGCTTGTGGAATTGAATATTGTTGCAGTAAATTGGTTCAAATTGAACAATTGTTTCGCTGCTCCGGGGGCGCCGAAAATAACAGGGTGGCAACAACAACAGCGGCGGTGGCGGCTTCGCAAAAAAAAGAAAATATTGTATGAAAATTGAAAATTGCTGCTCGTCCTCTATCTGTCCATGTCTGTGTTGAAGGGGTGTGGGTTCAGGTTCAGTCTGTTTACACAATTTCGAGGGTAGCATCGAATCGCGCTCTCCCTCCGGTTCGCTGTTTGCTCTTCGTGTTGTTGTTTTTTTATTTCGGTGATTTTTTAACCGATGTGTCACTTGCAGTTGCGTTATTTAAACTGATACAATGTTGCGAGCGGCCCCGGAGGCAGCGAATTAGTTAAATTACAAACGCGCGGGGGGCGGGTGGCCGCGGCATCCACTTTGTAAACCGCCCCCGCAGCAACAGCAGCCGGCCCCGAGCCCTGATTACACGCCACGCCACGCAGCGGCCGAACGCCACTTACTATCTTGTCATATACAAAAAGAACTCATTACCCGAATTACATTAGCCACACTGTTTACCATGCACGTTTAATCTCATTTTCCTTTCATCCATTCACCTTCTCAGAGCAAACCCCCATTAAATAAAACCGACAAATAAACGGTGTATTTATTTACTTTCAAAGGGGAAATCATACCACTTAAAGGATGTCTTCATAACCAAGCTATTTTCAGTTGTAATAGAATAGAATATATTATAACTATTTGCGAAAATACTGCAGTGATTTCCATGAATGTATTAAATTATTATCATAATAATTTTTACTTTATTTCGCATAAATGAAAAATTGTAGTCAATAGCACTTTGTGTCATGCTTGTCATTCACATAAATTAATTTTATTATTAATACATAGTTCAACTATATTTTCGTAACTTAGCATCATCAAAGGATGGATATTCATCATACATTAAAATAATATTTTTAATATTCCCATAGTTTCAATTCTTTTAACGGGCAATTTACTGTCTAAAAGATTATCTGACTAGCTGACAAATTGTGTATCTATATTACCACAATGTTATTATATTTCCTAGATAACTTTAACTTTATGTAAAACTCATTTTCATATTGTTTTTTACATGCTGCAAAAATTGATTGTTTGGTTGCATAAATATTACTAGACATTAGCTTTGTATTGCAAATACAGAATAGTAATAGATTATATAAATAATATACTCAAGTATCAGGAACAAATTCGTAATTTGTATTTGATTAAAATTATATGCGAAATGTAATTTCCTAGTAGATTTTCATTAAAAAATTATTATAATATATGTTTATTTCTTAAATAGTAGAGTTTAGACTTATTAATCTATGCAATAGTTTCTTAAATATTGTTAAATAATTACATGATTATCTTTACAGTTCTATATTATACTTATAGAATGAATTAGAATATAGATTATATATACAATATAGAATATTTGTGTTTAAAAATAGTTGTTCTCTAGTTTATATATATATGAAAATGGGTCTATATCGCAAGACCGACAACCGAAAGACCGTCTATTGAAAGCCCGACGTTCGATATCTCGAATGTATCAAAATCCCGACTACCATAATCCCGACAATCAAAATCCCGACTGTATTGAAATCCCGAATATATCGAAATCCCGACTACCATAATCCCGACAATCGAAATCCCGACAGTGTCTTTTATTATTATAATTTCTACAATAACATTTTTAAATTATTCTAATATATTTTAATAGGTATGACGGATACTGAAAAAAATACTTTTAAGACCTAGGTCTATGGCTCTTTTGCCCGATTATTAATTGTTGTTATTTATTCTTAATAACAATAAATAATATTAATTATTATTGTATTTTTTTTTTCGTTGACTTATTCATTATAAAACTTAAGAATAAGAAATATTAACAATAAATATCAACAATTAATAATCTTATTAAGTTTTAGATTGTCGGGATTATGGTAGTCGGGATTTCGAACGTCGGGATTTTAATACACTTGGGATTTCGAACGTCGGGATTTCGATAGACGGGATTTCGGTTGTCGGGCTTGCGATCGCCACCGTATGAAAATATGTATTTTCTCTATTCGCTTTTCGACTCGATTGCATATTTCTGAAGCAATCCCCTTTCTGCGATTTAAAGCGGCTTGGACCACTTTTATTTTTATTCCCACCGAATTATTTTCGTTCCCTATTCCGATCCGAGATTGATGCTATGGGATATTTTATATATGCTATATGCTTTTTTCCATAGCAGTTTTACTATATCTTTCATTCTTCTTTATCTCCCATCGTTTCTATGTTATATATATATATATTTTTGGAAATACCCGAGCGGTGGAACGTATTTACCCATATAGCGGAGGCGAATAACAGCTTTCTCCTTTATGTACAATTTACAGCGGGGTTCAGAATACCGCAAAATTCCACAAATTTAATATCTGCTCTTTGCGCCGCAGCGCTCTCAGATTCCAAACCGGTTAAATGAACGCCCATACCCTGGAATTTTATCTCATCGCAGCACACGCCGCCTCCATACCACCTCCGACCGCCGCCAACCGCCGCCTCCGCCACTGCCACAGCCGCCGACGACGAATCCATGCAACTAAATCCCTCCACATTACCAGTACCGCCATTTACGAATTACCGACGCGTTTCCGTTAATTCTTCTTCATTACGCAAACAAAACCATAACCGAATGCGTCGAAAAATATCCAAAAATGGTCTTGCTTTGCAATTATTTATTTTTTTGATTTAATGTTTGCTTTGTTCGGAAACCCAGCTCGCGGATGAAGCACTTTCAATTGTTACTGCCTCCAATCAATTAAACTGCGCCGTTTATCCTGACAACGCTCTGAATGCGCTTTTGTGCCGATTCAATGTGCCAATTATTGCTAAAGTGGCATGTTTGCATACCTCTAAACATTAGCTTATTCGTCCTAAATGCGAATGCGAATCGATCTATATTTTAAATGTTCAAAGAAAATCACTATTAATCTACGAAACAAATACAAATTTGAATACTTTAAATCAATACTTGCAAATTTGAGTCGTTTCTAAAAGAAATTCAACGAAAGTTAAGAAATAATATAATCATTCGCTTGGTGGGGTCCATTGAATATAAATAGAATGAAGAATCTAGTGGTACTTAGATTATTTGAGAGACTGCACTAGACATCCTCTTTATAATGTTCAGAATAATAGTCTATTATTATAAAACAAAAAAAATACAAACATATTATTTGCAACAAATTATACAACAATGACCCTTATAGTATTTGGTGTATTGCCTTGAAGTTTCAATTACGTTTTCTTCGTATTGAGTTTACAACTGGAAACCTAATTTGGATCGTGACCCAAATGGGAATTAACTAACCAGAGAGCCGCCCGAACTAAGATTCAACTAGTGGCCCACATGCGGACACACAACATGCACATATACATTATATGAATAAGTTAAAAAAAAAGAACTTAACTTGAAATAGAAAAATATTTATCTATTGGTCCTTTTTGACTAAAGTTCTATCGACTTGAGTCTTTCTGCCATTGAACAATAACATCAAGAAAATATATTTGTGTTTAATAATTGATTGATTGAATCTACAAATTTTATGCACGTTCCCTTCTACGAAAAAATATTTTGTATAGACGATATTGATAGGTTAATGTTTGTTGGCGTTGACGTTAAGTTTATGCAATCGATGTTTAACGGCTCATTGCCTAGGTAATGAAGCTGTTATGTATGTTATGTACATAATTCTTTTGTGTGCTTTTTGACAATTGTTGATTAGAGAGGGATTATATAATAGGAGTAAAACACTATTAGTAAAATTCGATTATTTATTTTGAAGGTATGTAACTGTACATAATCTGTTGAATGCGATAATTGGTAAAATAAATAGATGCGTTCGTGTTTCCATAGTAAGTTAGTTTGTTACTGGTAGATCTGGATGAGGGGAGCGCTATAGAAAGGGTTGACTGTGAATTGGGGCCCGCGGATGGGAAGCGCCTGCAGTCTTGCAGAAGTTGTTGGCAGGTTGGCAACCAAAGGGCCGCTTTGTTGGACGGCGTAGAAGTAGTTCTGGCTTTGGGGAAGAACAAAGTACACGGGCCGCCCGCCGTCGGCAGGTTGTTCTTGCACTTTAGCAGATTTCCTGCCATCCTCCAAACGCTCCGATTCCCTCTGCAACAGTTATATTACCATTCATCAGACACACGGTCTAATCAAACTTGAAGGCGAGATCTGATCTTCTCATCCTTGTACACCTACCAGCGGTTCTTCGGTTGGGATCTCTTCGGTTTCCGCTTCAGTTGTTGTCGGCATTTCGGTGGTGGTCGGTTCTGGCTGGGGTGGTCCATATTCTTGTGCCGGAGGTCCGTAGGACACCTGTGGTTGAGACCTCGATGGCAAGGTGAAAGCCGCTCCTTCTGGCCTCCAACCTCTCGGCTCGTACGGCCCCGAAGGTTCCGCGCTTTGTCTGCTCAATTTATTCTGCTGATACCTCGATGACTCCGCACTGGCCATGGTGACAATCACCAAAACTGTAGCAACGAGTAACTGCAAAACAAAAAGAAAAACAAAACGAACATGAAATAACCATCAAAACTACACATTTTAAGAAAACCACATCTGATAAAACAAACACAAACAAAAGTGCGCAAATGTATGGTGTGAAGGTGCTATATCTTTCCATAATGCTTTTACGTACATCAGCGAGAGAATAGACAGTCCACTGTTGAACTTCGAGATTCGATCGTTTACTTTTTCGTGTTAATTTGTACTCCTGTCGTGGCGATTTTCACAAACCGAGAAAAACAGAATTTTAGTAAACCAAACTCTCCAGCAGATCCCCCTAACTCTGAATTCTAATTATTGTAATAATACGCACCTGCCAAGTCTTGGGTTTTTCTGGAAGTTTCTTAGACTTGGAAAAGAAATCGGCCTAATTGAATTGTAATTAGCAAATTATATAAATTAAGTTCTATTATTGAATGACCGAATTATTAATAACTGAGCTGGTTTACCTTCATGTTCGATGTTTGTGTTTCCGTTGAGTTCTGATACCAAACTGGACGTCGCATCGAGTATTTATATTATTATAAAGTGTGGGCACGTGAGGTGATTTTCGTATTTAGAGTTCGCCTCTCTGAGTGTACTTAAAATTCAAACCCTTGCCTCGATTGTTATTAATCGGCATTGGGCTTTATCCCCAATTATGTCATCGTCGCTCTTGACCCACACAACGAGATTTCCCCTTCGAAATCGAGCAAACGATACAATTATTTCACTCTTTCCCTATTAATTTCGTACCGAGAGAATGGAATAAGCAAAGCTGAAACGTATATTCTCTTGCTCTATCTCATCGCTTCATGTCTTCTTTATCATAATCTTATGCGAGGATCTCCTCTTCACGCTCCAAGGAGTTGTTTTCTACCTGATGTTTCCTCTCTTAATCCTTTCTATCGTGAATAACGCGTTCCGACTGGCTGCAGAGAGCAACATGCCCCAAGCATCATCCCCCAATTTCGTCTGCTCACCAAAACGAAAGGAAGAGTAGAGAAAAAAAAGAAGAAGCAAAATACATAGCAGCAGGAAGTATCGAATTATGCGCCCTTGCAGATCCAATTACCCTCGGTGGCACAAACTCAATGCAGGCGCAAAGTGGATTAGGCAATTGTTCGGAGAACGATCATTCCTAACTTAATTAGAAATATTTTCGTGCCATCTATTGCAATGTGGAGCGTGCGCTTAAAATTCTGGATACGAAACGATTTTCTAACGCAACGAAAATTTAGAAATTTCGCTATATGGTTATTTGTATTCGAATATTACAATTCCTTATATAACTCTGACAAATGCATTTTATTAACGTTGATTTCTAAAATTTCAATTTAAAAGCAAATATATATACAGAATCAGTCTGTAATGATTTTATACTAATTTATATATTGCCTTGGGGAGAATCATTTATTATAAACAATATATTTTTTTTATAATGAACAAACAATAAAAATCTAAAATGAGTATAAAATATTACGCAAGTCACTTATTAATCATCAACTTTATTTGTAAATAATAACGATCTTTCATAACAAATTAATTTCTTATATTACGTTTCAATAAACAAACAACGTGAGATTGTAATAGAATGATAATAATACTAGAGTAACAGGTTATAACGCAATTTACTTTCGTCTTAAGAGACTGAAATGCAGCTATTATTGAAAATTAAAATAATCATTTGAGATTTTTTTTTCATAAAACAAGATAAATATAATAATATAATATAGGAATTTAATGAACGCAAAATAAAATTAATTAGTTTTAATATAAACTGCTATAAGACTTGTTTGTTGAACTGTGACCCAATTGTTTATAGCAGTGGTTGGCAATATCCTTGAAGCAAAGAGCCATTTTTAACATATTGTTAAAAAATATTATGAGACGTAACAGATCGCTACTTTTAGTAGTGCATTGAATTCAAACATAGCCATCATAGTCACTGCTGTCAAATTTTTCATCAAAAGAGCCACAATATTTCAATAAATCGAAAAAAATATTATGATTCCACAGTGCAAATATATATATATTTATGTATCTTTAATTCGGTTTATCAGAAAGGGTTTGGACATAAATATAAAGAAAGGGACTTAAAGAAGAAGCAATAAAGCCATTTGTTGGAATGGAAGAAGTGCGGTAACGCGAAGCAAAATGAAAACTTCAGAGCATTACACGGAAATGGATTTAGGGTTTTATTTCATGTTTCTTTTTTCTCTCCCTCTCTGCCTCTCTGTATCTTTCTAGGTTCCATTTCTTTTATTTCTTTGTTTGTTTTTATATCGAGGGGTTGGGTATGGCTTCTGCGGTTATTTGTGTACGAGTGTCTTTAAACGATGCGAAACGTTTTGGCAATAATAATGATAATAATGTGAAAGGGGGTAAACGCTAAACGAATTTCCGACCGTCGCTGTGTGGAAGGAAAGTGAGTGAGAGATAGTGGCGAAGCGGTCGGGTTGGGGTGCGGTGTGGGGCGGTTGAGTCGGTAGGAAAAGGGGGGTCGGGTTTGGGTTTCGGGGTTTTCGGGTTTGGGGTATATATATCAGATACATGTATGTATATCTCCGAGAGAACGGAGGCGGCGGCGGCGGCAACCCCCTTTTGTCCCGATATTGAAATGGAATCATTTGACTGTGAATAATTTGCTTTGGTACCCCCCAAACAGTAGCCGTGCAGCAGCAGCAGCCTCTGCAGAGAGGAGAGGTTCCTCTCTCCTTTTCCACATCCAGTGTACCAGATCCCATCGTTCCCGTTGTCTGTCTGTCCGTCCGTCTGTCTGTTTCTGTTGCTGTTTGTATATACGTTCCTCCCTTTCTCTCGCTCTCTCTCTTGTGTCTCTGCACCCTCTCGCAATCTGACAACTTATTACTAGACTCCGCCACTCTTACTGGGGCTATTAGAATATCATACATATTATTACGAAACAATGTTTGCTTACACGCTGAGCTCCAAACAGAGCCGAATTCGCCTAGCTAAACATTTCGCATTTGCATCCCCCAATGCTCCACTCATCCTAAATAGAATCATTGATAAGCCTTCAACGACACAAAGAAACGCTATTTCAAAAACATTTTATTATTTATTACATTTTACTTCCATAAAAACTCTTACAAAGTTGATTATATCAATAATAAAACTAGAAAAGACACAATATGTATATTATGTGAATTATTTTTATCATGTTCTTGGAGTGGTGCGATTGAACCAATACAATACATCAGTGATTCTGAAAAATTTTGGTCGTGGCCTACTTTTGCAATTAAAAAATGTATAAGAATGGGTATGTGTCCCGTTTGTCATCAATTTTTCTGCGACCACACTTTGAGAATCACTGAAATACATGATTTATTCATGTAATTTAAATAAAAAATATTGTATATATTTGTGAAATTGCGATGAATCACACGTTATAAAGTATTCCATTTTTTTAGACAAAAATTAACTTTCTTAAAGTCTAATGTATGCACATAATAATGCATAGATTACTCGTTCCATACGATTTTTGTTTATATGAATAAAAGTTTAATATTTCCAAAAACGTTACATTTTTGTCACGCTCGTCTTGTTTTATAAATGTCTATTATTCGAATACACAAATTCGTATATTTTATTTTGTAAAAATCAATAGAATTTGTTACATTTAATACTATATAAAAAAAAGTTTTCTAACAACTAACAATTTCTAACCAATTTATATTAAAGTTTATATATTTTATTTAGTTAATTCTGTAATTATATATTTTGAAGATTGTTTGTTTATAGGACAGCGTTTGATAATCGGGTTTGTAAGTCAAAAACCAATTAAGGTTTATCACGGAAGAGCAGGAGCATTCTGTAATGGCATCGTTTATTTCCTGCAAAACGCTTCCATACTGCGAATTGCCATATTGCCGATGTGGGAATACCGGCGGTGCCTGTTTTTCAACGGACATAATGATCATTAACATTCCTTTTACTTGGCACTCGAAAGTGCTTCGAGGGTAATAAAATTCAAAGTAAAGACGCTTCCATTGCTATCACAAATGAAAACAAACTATGGTAGGAAATAGAAACGCTTAAAGTAAAAAAAATCTGATTGTTTTATTCGGAAGATTTCTGAAAAGAAGTTAAAGAAATATTTTGAAAGAAATAAACGTTGATTTTTAAATGTTAAAAATATGAAAAAAATATAAAGAATTTATTTTAATTTTCTCAATTTTTGTTATTTTCTTTTGTCAAAAACAATAAATTAATTTTGAAGAATCAGTCGTAAAAAAAAATGTTTTAATTATTTAAAAGAACTTTACACTATATTTAAGAGAAATAGGTGTGATTAAAATGCACAGTTTTGAATTGTTGTTACCATTTTATTTAATTGGCAATTAATTTGTAGAAACAGAGAGAAAAAGTATGAAGTAAATGAAAATTAAAAATAGTTCTGCAAAACAATAATAGGATCGTTCAAACAAATAGAGACGAGTTTGTGTATTGCGCCAGGATAATAATAAGTTAATTAGTGGTGTTGTGATTGTCGTTTAATTGGTATAAATGTGACTAAGTGTTAGGTAGTTAGTTTTAATTAATAGGCAGCGGAGCGTAGAGGAAGAGGAGAACGAGGGATGTTAATTAATACAAAACGAGTGATTAAATGGTCCGGCGAGAGAGAGTGAATGTTTCGAAAACGAAAGGGGAATGTCGAGCGACAAAACTCAACAGTTCGCAACCCCTCTCTCTGTCTATTGCTACCCCCAATCCATCTCTCTCTGTCTCTTTCTCTCTAACTGTAGTTGTAAATATCTCTTTCTCCGTCGCTCTCGTGCATCCCCCCCTTAAACGTACACACATGCAAAGCCACCCCCCATCCAAACCCCGAACGGGAGTCAAACGCGTTTGACCGAAACGGAAAGAAGACCCTTGGATCGAAGCGGGCGGATGTAAATTGAAGGTGTCCCCAGCAATGGAATTAAGTCCATTTTGATCTCGCCCCATCTTTTTCCCACTCCCGACCATCCTAACTCCTTCGCTCTGTCTCTCTTTCGCTCCATCTCTTTGCGTGATTCTAGGTGTGGGGACGGTGGCGACGGAGGCGGCTGTGGTTCTGGCAGTCAGCCTCGTCGCACGTCCCAAAAAGCCAAATGCAATCTCGCGCACGTGAGCTCCTTATTATTCGTCACGTAACACCGTCGGTTATTTGCTGCTTGAATGCTACTCCACAACACACCCTAATCACTTTTCCTTTCAATCTTCCACCACATTTTAACGCAAACCGAATTACCTCTCCGCACTATTTTACTAACTCTTATTTACCCGCATACTGATTTATGCTTTCTATACTTGCAGTAACCTATTCAATTGTACTCAACACATATTGTTTGAAATTATATTTACACTACAGATTCAAATTCAAGCACTACATTTTCAACTTCTTATTATTTATTTATATGTGCTTTAATCAATAAACAATATAATTTTGAAAAGTACAATTATTAGCAACTACAAAAGGAAATACTTTTGTGTTATGATTCAAAAACAGTGAATTTTCGATATTAACGCCTATGTTACTAATTATTCACGTTTTTTTGATCGTTTATAATGAAAATTCACATATTGATTTGCACAAAAAAAATAATTTTTTTATTTGCTCTAAAACAACAATTTTATGAGCTTAAAGGAGGAGATGCAGTAAAAACGAATTAGGTAAAATGAGTTTCGTATAATCGGATTACGAACGGTCTTTCAACCCCGGATGCGAACATAGCATAATAGAAAACCGTTTAACATGTTTATTTGCCTTCGGATCATGCTTTCATTACACAAAATCAACTGCTTTTCTGCATCGAGATTATATTTGTGAAATAACTTCTTTTATTTTTAATATTATAGATATATAATATTTGATGGATATAGAAATTGTAATATCACAAAATAGTTTATAGTTATGATTTTAAGCGTGGAAATTATAAAATACTTTATTTTTATATGTTGTTAATGTCAATAACGCAAATAATATTTATTTAGTCAAAGGAAAACTTATATAAGTCGTTGAAGATTGTATTTAATTAATTTATTTTATATATCTTTTTATATATTTATCAATATCTACATATTACATTATATAATAATTCATAGCAAACAATGCTTAACTTTGGACGCCTCCTGCTGTCTGTAGAATGTTGTAGGTAATAAATATTTCAGTTATTCTAAGAATTCTTTGAAATATTTGCACGTGGATATAAGCTTTATTTGTTATACCGAAAAACTACTCATATCCTAATATTGAACAAGCCACACGTCCCATGCACAAAATGGACATTTATTCCTTGACAATGGGAAATAAAGCATCTGAAGATTTATTTACATTTTTTCCCGATGAAAGCGTGTACACAAACATTAATCTGCGTATTGTTGCCGCATCATAAAATATATGCAGAACAATTAGGTGCAGAAAAATACACACAAAACTGTTGGACCCCATTTGTCGCACAAGGATAAAAAGGTAACACATGTCGACGACGAGTGCAGCTCGAAAAATATACAAAACTGTGCCCGAAATCGGGGCAAAAGTAGCAGCGGACGTTTTCATCCGCTCCAGTCGACCGAAAACGTCCGAGATTGGGTTTGGGTCTCTCTTTGGGTCTAATTGAAAAACGAGAAAAAAAAATGTGTGACCCTGGTGTCCGATAGGGACACAAGGTTTGGCCATTCAGAGGAATATTTAAAAAAAAAGTGCAAGAAAAGAATGATAATTTATGGGTCGATTGACAACGCACTTATAGATGAAATATGATTTGATGTTCAAAGTACTTAAAGTGAAATATCAGAATAGAATTGTTTGCATTGTAATATAAAATAGTATTATTGTACAATCACTTACTTAATAATTAAAAGTAATTTAAATTACGTTTCAATCAACTGCAAGAATTTATGTAATTAGTAAATCACAAACTGTTTCGTTTCCTGATTTCCAAGAATTGTACATTTTTTAAATAGGTTTAAAGAACTCGCAAAGTTTCCTTATACAATACGCTTTGCAAGTTATAATTGAAACTAAAACACTAAATATTCTTGGATACTCGAATTTGATGATTCATCTTCCCTCGAAGAAGAAAGAAAGATTTTATTTAACGTTAGTATTAAAGTAAACCTTTGTTTTTTTTTGCCGACTTTAAAAATTGAAGCTTTGCTATAAATATTTCTTAAATCGGGAATTCAGAATGTCAGAACTTATATTTTTTAAAACATAAATGCAAATATCTTTCAATTTGTAAAACTTATTAAACTTGTACTATTTGAAAACCGAAATCAATTCAAAGATTTGTTATTTTATAAAATGAATAAAATTAAAACAAAGTACAGTTTCCGAAATTAATGTTACTATACTTTTATCCTTTTCTTATCATCTGAGATCACCGGTCGTATCTTCGTAACTTTTTGCATTTCCCTTAATTAAAATTTCAATTTGTAGATGCAAATGTAATTAAGCGTTTATTAAGTCAGCGCGTCTGTTTGCGTGTGCACGAATGTGTCTAAAGTTGCGCAGTTTTCGGCGTAAAATAAATGTTTGCCGTGCAAATTTGGTTTTTGAAAGGAAGGGGGGAGGCCGGCTGCGACACGTGGGGTGCCGGCTGCAGAGGTGCGCGGGGGTTGTGAGGCAGAGGAGGTGGAGGCGGCTGCGATGGTGACGGGGGTGGCGGCGACGAGGGAAAGCCGCGTTTCCTCCACCCACGCGCGTTCACCAAAAGGTCCTTATCGCTCGTTTCTGGCTGGCTGCGTCCGTTGCCGTTACGTAGATCGGGATGTCTTATCTTTCTGGGGGGGAATTCGGTGGCGTTCCAGAGCCGCCTCCGGCGCACCGAGGGTTGCGAAAATACAACACCGCCTACACCCGCACACACCATTCTTTCTCTTCCACCCCCGCATACTCCCTCTATCTCTGTCTCCCTCTCTCTCTATCTTCCACCCTCTTAACATACACTCAGTTTGCTCATTTAATCTATCTCCTTCTCTCTTTGCTCCTGAACACAAACAAGAGTCGCTTTAGGTGACTGAAGGATAATTTAGTTTGCTAAATATGTTTACAACCAAAGTTGTATGCGGAACCCGACGGCCGGATTATTTTACCTTATTTTGATCTATTCGATCCGTTTAAGTCTAACTAATCTGCAATGCTGGCTTTTAATCATATATAATTCATTCATAAATCAAACGCATCCTTCCTTCCTTTAAAGATTTAAAACTTTCCTAACTTCATATCTACATTTATTAACAATTATTCGACTCATTCATGATGAAATTCAATAAGCTCATTAATCAAACAGTATTTATACGAGTTCGAAAAAGTCTTCATTATTTCGCTACATCAAGTGTACTTGTATTAATTAACAATAATAGAATTAACTCAGGTAACTGATTAATTGTATGTTTTTATCTGCTTTTCTTATGGTAAACTTTAATTGTGTTTATTGAATTATAGTTTATTAATTATAGTATACCATTTTTCTAAAATGTAAGTTAATATAAATTCTATAAGTATAATGGTAAAATGTATAATAACTCATTTAAAGAAAATAAAACAAATAAAATTTATGAAATTTAATTAACTTTTTCAACTAATTTTAAAAACCAATGTGCTTTTCTTTATAAATATATAGTTGAGTCTGACTACACGATACTTGTCAAGTATATATTTTGTGAACTTAAATATCGATTATTTTAAGATGTTTCATAAGTTATTTAATAAATATTATGTTGTCGTGTCCCGGGGATGGAATTTGGACACAGTGGACCTTCTTATATTTCTTTATTTGTGGAGTCTGTAGAGGGTTTTAGTGAAAGGCTTAGACAAAAGTCAATGAACACAATTAATATATTTCAACACTGTAAATATAAGTTCTTAAACTAGCTTCCAGGTAATAACTCGTAGCTTGGGTTGCCCTTCTAAGACTTACTCTCAGACTGACTTGGTATAACATAAACATCCTATTTTATAGTAGGGAATTAACATAGTGGGAATACAATATTTGGTAAGGGAAGATAGTACCTAACTATCTCTAATAATTAAGTCATTAGACAGATGTACATATTAAAGGTCATTATTGATTGGACCTTTGAGTTTGTGCACATGTTGACTAACAATAGTGATTAAGAATAGTCGTTACACAATGATTAGTTATGGGATCTTCCTAAGTGGTATTTGTTCTAAGTCTTAATGACTTACATAAATAAACATGTATAAAATAATAAGGACTAACATAATATAAACAATAACGGTTATACATAACAATGTAGTTAGTAACATTCTTATGGATGAAGATAAAACTAGCAAATCCGTTTCTTGTAATTATAATTTCATTGGAGAACTCTGCAGATGCGTGGAAAGCATATGTTTCTGAAAACCAATAGTTCTTGTTATCGAACACGAGTCTAGGTGGGCTGCTTGACCGTGATTTCGAGTGAGGGTGAACGAAAGAATAAACGTACGTATGTACATACAAACGAACGAATGAATGAGAGTGCTGCAAACAATCACCGTGCTGAAAGTGAAACCCCCAATGAGAGTGTCGTTTAGTTGCGCTTTATTAGTCAACTTGTTCACACCCAAATGACCATCGACAATGCAACCATGAAATATAATATATTACATAGAAGTATAAATCCATTCATAAGCCATCATTGAGCTGGATCTCGCGCGCGCACGCCATATTTTATATATATAATATGGGGTGTAGTTGGCGCTCTTTATTACAAATTACACGTTGCATTTTTTTTTTGCATTATGTATTTTTCGGTGCGTTTCACCCTCCATCGACTGCTTTCTTTTTTTTTTGTTGGTTATTGTTGTCGGTACGACCGTTCCTCCTCCCTCTTCTTGTTTTCAATATTGCTCTTTCTCTCTCATTTTTTTATCGTTCCACCTCTCGTCCGGCCCAGAGGGTTGAAGAGAGCCGTCGGTTGGGACCGCCCCTAATTTCTCTCCACCGGAACACACATACGCACGGGGTGTTAACGTGCATTTACAATTTTTATTGTCGCTTCGAAATTTGGGGGGTTGCCAGGTACTTAGGCTCGATGTCGAATTCAATTAGAACGTCAAACTCTCGACTCTCTTACAGTTATTCGCATTCCGCTCTTTGTTTGAGCGCGAATAATGCATAGAAAAAGTCGTTTATTAACGTGTGTGTGTGTGTGTACGGTATCAATGGCATGCTTCGATCCTAGTACGTTGCACTGCGGACCTACCACTTCACCACTTCAATCACCAAACAATTGTTTTAAATTTCTCTTATTAGGTTATTGGCATGAATTATTCGTTAAATTTTCATCTTTATTTCACAATTTCGTAAGTTCTAAAAAAAATCTACACATTGACTAAATCCATTCACATTATAAATTTTGCAAATACAGTAGAGATTGTTTCGTCTATAAGATTTATAAAATGACTATGCATAATAATTAAACATTGGTAAATAATTATACAATTAATACATTTATTCGAAACATGTTAATTTAATGGATAATTTTTAACTTTACCGACGGTCTTGTAATTATGTTAAAACCGTTACTTATGTGTCATATACAGTCAATTTTTATTAAATTTTTATATATTTCTTATTTTATATCATTAAATATCATTGAACTATTAATAGAAACTTAATTTGGATTTGTCTAGTTGTAAATTATAGTATCTAAAACCATAATTGGAATTCGTTGAATGTACTCCACAATAATTGATCACGTACCATATGTAAAAAAAAGACAATCGAATTAGACGTGTTTATGATTCTGCTTGTGTGTGATTTGGAAATAATTAAGGAACGAAAGCCAAATACAATGGGTTTACGCGAATCGTTGTTGAAACTTAAATTAGGTAGAAATTTATGAAAAGAATATAATATGGTAATTATTGCATTCTAAAGTTCATCAACTACTTTATTGTAGAATTTTTGGTTAATTTTTATTTGGATTAAAGTAATTAAGAAAAAAATAATAATTTAAGTTCTTTGTTTTTTTCGCATAATATTGCAAAACAAAAGATGTGTTCGAAATATCCTTAATGTGTACTCCAAGGATATGTACTTGAACTTATTTTCAAATCAAATCTATGTAAAACAATCCACTAGTTATTTTATTTGCTTTTAATAATATAAAAGTTATATTACATTAATCATAAGGAGTGATTGTAAAATCTAGTCTTTAACTTTATATAACATAAATTACTAAAGTATACCTAAGTAAGCTAACAAATTGTAAATAAATATAGTAATAATATGTGTTTGTTTTGCTTAGTTATAGATCTGGATGGTTTGAATTCGGATGAGACCAATTCTGGTGATAACTCGAACGCAGGTTCGAGTGCCGGCCCCGACGATGACCAGGCTCGTCTGCGTCTGAAGAGGAAACTTCAACGCAACAGAACATCCTTCACGAACGACCAGATCGATAGCCTGGAGAAAGGTAAGCACCATCGAGATAGAGAGAGACTCTGCAGAAGAAAAAAGGAATTCACGCATTTTTCTTCTTTCCTGCAGAATTCGAGAGGACGCATTATCCGGATGTGTTCGCCCGCGAGCGCCTCGCTGCCAAGATTGGATTACCCGAAGCGAGAATACAAGTGTGGTTCTCGAACCGAAGGGCGAAGTGGAGGCGGGAGGAGAAGCTAAGGAACCAGCGCAGAGGTGCCCCGGCTCCAGCCGAACATCCCGGCCCTGCCGCATCTCCACCACGTCTTCAAGGCTTCAATAATACCTCGATGTATTCGCCGATCCCGCCGCCGATGTCCATCGCGGATTCATACAGGTATGTGTACATCATCGATACTCACTTTCTGTAGATACTTATGTTGTTGTCTTCTGTTCCTCAGTCCGGCCATGACTTCGATGGGTTCATTTAGTCATCATACCGGTTTGAACGGCGGGATGGGTCCCTCACCCGGCGCCTGCCTTCAGCAGAGGGACAGTCCGAGCATGGGTGGAGCGATGAGCGGCTACTGCATGGGACGACCCCCCAGTTACGACCTGGGCATTGGGTACGGTTCGAGACCATCGCCCTGCAGCCCTGCCCAACCCTACCAGATGAACGGTCACCAGTACAACACGAACGGGTCTTCCTCGACCGGTAGGTTTCGCCTCTTACTTAAACGCAACAGTTCTATCATTGATTCGCTTCTTCTTAACATTTAGGTTTGATATCTCCAGGTGTTTCCGTGCCGATCGCCGTTCCCGGTCAACCGGACATGTCAGCCCAATACTGGCCCAGGCTGCAGTGACCTTGGTGGTCGTAGAAACCACGTCAACATTTCCAAGTTATTAATGTGCATTAACTAAAATTAGCGACAAGGAAAAAAACTGTTCGAATACTCTGCCATACTTCCACAAGACGACGCTGCATGCAATCCGGAAGGCATCTAATGCCGTTATTTCGTTTGTAAATACGTTTTATTCATTATTCCGATTACCCTTACAAATTGTTTCTAAATTTCTTGTACTACTCACCAAAAAAAAAGACGTGCAAGTCCGTCCAACTGTACATTCGACTATGCCATTAACATGAACCACCTCTGTAAAAATACGCATGTGTTCAAATTAACAATTGTAGTTAATCAAATTAAACTAAATTTAGTAAGGATAATCAGAATATAGCATGCCCTAAAATATAACGCTAACTGTAAATTTAAAAAAAAATCCTTTTCCTTAAAAAAGTTCTCCTGTGGAAGTATAATTTAAATAATACAACGTTTAAGTAAAAAAAAAAGATAAAACAAAAAACCGTACTCGAACTTTTATATAACCATATAAAAATTGTAAAATAACATATTTAATTTTAGCAATATTTATTTTTTAAAAAAACGTCCCATATTTTTGTTCCACCCCCATTTTGATTAGTTCGTTCGTTTATATGTGACTGACATTACATAAACATAATTCCAAAGAATTGCAATTGTATTATAATGTGTATGTGTAAGGTGAGGACGATTATGGTTGTAAATATTAATATTGAGTTGGGTGACAAATTTTAAATGTAGATTTTTTGAACACATATCGGAGGGAGTGTAATTTTGAAAATAATCCAATTATTTACGTTACAATCTGCGTCCCTCCACTTTGTTGTCTCTCTGTAAGAGAGGAGAAGGAGGAGATTATCGATGGTTCTAGATTGGATTTTTATATTTTTTTGTAACGCAAATTGTTCGTGTGATCATTGCCCCCCTTTTGTCTTGAGGACGTAAAGTGTTATTATTAAACAGAAACCGAGATTTATGTATAAATGATAAAAAAAAATATATATATTTAACAAGAGAAAACGTAACAAATATCCATTTGCTTCATGCAATTTATGAGTTAGTCCAAATGTTTTATTTTCTATCTATTTATTTCGAGTGTAAATAAAAATTTTAATTGTATTTGACTTACATTTCATTCCATCATTTCCCCTCTGCAAAAAAATAAAATCCTAGTATACTCCACTGCTTAGTATTCAATAAATTAGACAATTTGAATTGCCTATTCAATGAAGACTTATCACTTTAAAAAAAATGTTGTATTTGTTCCGAATTGACAAAGAATATCCGTCAAACGTCTTAACTTCAAGTCCTTCAAGACATTTTCATAAAATCAGGTGTTTAAATAACGCATACTTTGATTACTTCATATAAATCTTATTTAGTTACTATGGATGCATTAGTTTTCCATAAACAAAATGATATGTTCCTAAATAAGAGTCCCATTTGAAGAATTCGATGATACATCCAAAAACTATCTTTCAATTTTCGTAATAAATCTTAAATTACTCCAAAAAGACTGAAATTAAGTACATTATTTTCTTTGCATGGGAAAAAAAATGTTCCGAATAGTAAATAGTACTTTAGTGCAACAACAAGTCTCAATTTAACTTCAGAAATTTCTTTGAATGAGTTATAAAAATGTATTCAATTTGTTCATATGATAATGCAAATAATCCTATATGGAAATAAGCAATTCCCACAATTATAAATTTCCGTTCGCAAAAATTACTGTAATTATGCCCGAAAAAGTGATTAATTAGTGAAGAATTAGGATTTGTACTTAGTAGGAGTAGAAAATTATGAAAAAAAAAGGATCAAGTCTTCTTTGATAAACTTATAAAAACTAAGAAGAGAATCCAACTTGCCACCATCTTTAAAATGATCACAAGAATCAATGATAATATTCTGTCAAAAGGAATAAATTAAGTAATAAAGTTTCGTTTTTTTTTGCAATTAATATTTTTAATATCCTTCAATCCCTAGCATTGATCCTAACTCGAATAACACTGTTAAATTAAAATGGGACAGTTATTTTTGTACAGTGTAGTTTCATTTTAAACATCAACATTTAATGACTATTTGTCCTAATAAAATCAACATTTTTTACATTCTACTATATACTTACTAAATAATAATGGAATAATTTTGGTCATGATACATTATAACATATTCTTAAAAAAAAACATTTATCTTATACATATAGTTATTATAAACTTAAACATGAAACCTAAAACATGAAACATTGCGTTATATCAACAAATAGTTTGTAATGTTAAAGTAATATTACACATTAAGCTTCAACATGTATAACTTACTTACTATTACAATACTTCTTCTAGACTTCTTCAAGTACCATTACATTGCACAATAATTAAAAAAAAAATGTTTTACTGGAAACCTTAATAATTCTTTAAAAATATGTGTGGAAAACTATAAAATGATATATTGACATATTACGTGTAACTTCTATTTCTGTAGCCTACGGTTCCCTAATCTACAAGATTGAGAAACACTGTTCTATATGTTTTAATGTGCTGCCCTCTACATTTCAAGGTACACATTGCTTGGAAAGAATTCAACCTTTTAAATGCGACAGCTAATGAATAGGCAATTTATAACACTGAACTTGTTATTAAGTGGCCTATACAGTTTAACTATAAATACTAAAAAAATATAACCTCAAAATACATTTTCAATGTTTATTTTTAATTAAGTTTTTTTCTTCAAGATGCATCTCCTCATAATATCGACCCTTCTGGGTTTTCTAATCGTCTATTCAAAATCCCTATCGAAACTGGTAATTATGCAAATCCATAAATTGTAATGATGAGATGACAATAGGTAAATTGCAGGTATTGAAATGGTTCAACAGAATGACGAAGGAAGAAAAGACGTTATTGGATAATAAAAATAAATTGAAAGAGGAACAATCAGAGTTGAGCACTGTGAGGGATTTCGTCAAGTTCTCGTTGCTTCAAAGGAAAATAAATGTATTGGATGAGAAGCTAGAAGAGGCCAGGACGAAGAGAACAAGCAGTTTCATGTTCAATGTGGGTGTGAATTATGGATTCAGGACAATCATCTCTGTATTCATGTTGTTCTTGAGTGTCTACTACCGGAAGGAGCCTGTGTTTATAGTTGATTCTAAATACGATCTGTTTCCATTCACTGGCCTGATCTCATTCCCCAATGACTATGTGAATGCTGTGTCTGTGCATTTTTGGATGATCTGTTGTTCAAGTGTTGCTAGATTAATCCAAAATAAATGATTTTTTTTCTATACTTTTTCTTTCTTTCTATTTATTGAGTCATAAACTGTTAATCTAATTTTGTATTTAAAAAAAAATGAATTATGTGATTATAACAATCTGTTCAACAATTACATTCTGACATTCAATATAAATTGAGTAATTATTTTTTAAAACAGATATTATTAATAAGGAAGCAATAATAAATGTTTATTAATAAAATTTACAAGCCTATTGATTTTAGTGTTTTTCTCTATACATATTTGTAAATAAGTGATGAAGTTTTTTATTAAATCTTATTAGATTTTTACGAATGTAAGGGTTAATGATTAATTCACTTAGTTTAAGTTTAAAATAGAAGAAAACTTAAGGAATAGATTTGAACTCTTTGTACTATTATGAATAGTTAATAGTTGCAGCGAATACTAAATCAATTTTGTTGTAACAATGATCGGGTTTCCAAATAGATTGCACAATTTGCGTTCGCTCAACAATGCGGAATAATTGAGCTTCCGATGTGGGTGGTACGATACGGTACTTTTTTTTACTTTGTTTCGTATAAACAATAAAATGTTGTTATTGGTAAGTATCTAAGCAACTAAATGAGCATGTAGACCATCTCCTCCACATACACAGCTTGCTTAACAACTTATCAATACTGCTTTAGTGTTCCGTCACACTTTGCATAGGAAAGAGTGCCACCACTTCTGTAGTAGTTAAATACACGCAACAGTCGAAACAACATCGACGAAACCCCAACTGATACGTTCAGCTGAGATAATCCCAAAACTAAGTAAGTCATCAAACAATTGTTTATTTTTAGACGTAATGGCAATTTAATTGTGAATTTATGGATTAGAAAAAACTGTTTTTTATTGATTAATAAAAAAAACACTACATAAATCAATCAGTTTATTAATATTTCAACAACTTTGTGTTTCTATAACTTTGTATTATAAAATAATTTGAAAAAATATTCTCAAATCTAAGTATTACTTTCAATTTTAGTATTTTATACTTCTTAATTGTGTAGTATCAAAACTTTTTTAATTCGATTACACATCCAAAAACTATCCTTTAATTTTCGTAATAATTCTTAAATTACTCCAACAAAAAGACTGAATTGAATACATTATTTTCTTTGAATGGGGAAAAAAAATGTTCCGAATAGTAAATAGTAATTTAGTGCAACAATGAGTCTCAATTTAACTTCACATATTTCTATGAATGGGAAACAAAAACGTATTCAATTTGTTCATATTATAAAGCAAATAATCCTATATGGAAATAAGCAATTCCCATAATTATAAATTTCCGTTCGCAAAAATTACTGTAATTATGCCCGAAAAAGTGATTAACAGCGGCCAGGTGTATTATATAAATGAAGATGATTCATTTCAAATTCCATCCAATGTTTTTTTATTCCATATCAGTATTGATCAATTGCGTCATAAAATTGTTATTAATAACTAAGTACCTCACGCAATTATCAATTACACTAGGTAATTGATATTTAATGTTACAGTTTCATGAAATATGGAAGATTTAACAGAGTTCTTCACAACATAAATTATATTAATTACGTTTTTATTTTCATAAATTCTATTGATTATATTACAAAATTTCAAAAAAAATTGAAAAATTTGAAAATAAGAGATAAAACTAAAACAATAATTACCTACAATCCGTTGTTTGAAAGATGAAAATATCTATTTTTATGGAAATAGAATGCGCTTTAATCAATATTGAAATTACAAACTAAATGGAAATGGAGTCTAAAAATGGTAATGAAAATAATTGTAAGCACGTTTGAAAAATTAAATTTATGCAACATTACATTTTGAATGTACTTTAATTGAAATATAAACAATGATATGTGTTTACTTCACGTTGATGCGTAATAGAATAATAGAAGTAATAGAATATAATCGAAAAACGGTGTTTACGTAAATATATACTCTTTTCCGAGAGATAGGGTAACATTGCACAGATAAAAGATAGCGTTTATTATTGCTACATAAGTAACGGATCTAGATCGTTATTGAGCCAGTTTACAGAACAACACGAAGAACATGTCATCATCATACCGCAAGGTAAAAAAAAATAGAGATATAAATTACATTTATAATTACTTTTCATGTAATATCTAATATTATATCATTTCTAATATTATAATTCATTGCTAATGTTTATATTAATAAACAATATCAACCAAATACGTTTCTTTTATTGTATTTTTCATATAATTCACAATAAAACCTTTAGTTGTATTAGAACCATTTTTTTGTCTTCACTGGTACAAACAATTATTATTTTATTAGACAAAAATATGTTTAATTATTATTATCTTAAATATAATTAAATGTTTCAAAATATTGAAAATAATTAGTAATTTCATATGGTTAGAAAAGTTGTTACTTTAAGTCTAAATGAACAATGCAATTCATATGTGGAAACGATGTGCATGTATTTATAGAAATAATTCCGTTTATCATTATTGAAGTAGCAACAATATGCAGATAAAACATTGATTTTACAAGTGTAGGAAATATTATATAAAAAAAATGAAAACAATATTTAATAATTTTTGTTTATGCGTAATTCATTTGTTGAATCATTGACTGACATTTAGTATTAATTATTTTGTTGATTATTGCTATACTAACTATAACAAATTGTACAATATGTAGATAAAACGTTGATATTATAATTGTTGCAAATAATAAATTAAAAGAGAAATACAATATTTTATCATTTTCTTACAAAAAAAATAGAAAATTTGTTTGACATTAACAAAATATTATTGCTTGATCTTAATGTCAATAGAAATTGTTTATGCGTAATTCATTTGTTGAATCATTGACTGACCTTTAGTAATAATAATTTTGTTAGTGATATTTATGATTATTGCTAGTCTAACTGTAGCAAATTGGACAATATGTAAATAAAACGTTGATATTATAAATGTTGGAAATAATAAATTAAAAGAGAAATACAAAATTTTATCATTTTCTTAAAAGAAAAATAGAAAATATTATTGCTTGATCTTAATGCCAATAGAAATTGTTTATGCGTAATTCATTTGTTGAATTATTGATTGTCATTTAGTAATAATGAAGTTATGTTAGAAATATAACAAATGTGTATGTGTGTGTATTTCATGGAAAAGAATTGCGTTGGATGACAACGGCACGTCGCATCGGTGTATTGATAAAGTTTTTTTAAGGTGCGTTTATGCGTGTTTCGTCGATATTAAACTCATTACTTCATTACATCTGGGAGTTCACACACCCTCGTGGTAATTTAAATAATTCAAGGCTCTCAGTGAATGCATTAGTCTTAGCGTGACCACGACAACGTTAATATTAACTATAACAGGTCAAATTGTACCGAACCAAAAAAAAAAAACCAAAAGTCCAAGTAAGTCAAAGCTATTACAGAAGAGAATCAAACGACAAACAATTTCAATTATGCACTGTTTCCATGAACGCCTGCACGTCAATAAACAATTACATCATTTTTGCAGATGCTCGATTTTATTATTTCACACCAAATGTTTGCTTTTATACATTTATTTTACTAGTTTATCATCTTTAGTTTCATAATAAACGCATATATTTAAAATGTAAAACGTATTATAATCGTTTTGTATTTAAATGAATTGTGTAGAAAATTTATCTGTTTTCGATTAGGTAGAAAGTGGCTTCGTTCAACAATCGACTATCGATTATTTTTACCCTTCTATTTTGTGTGTAGTGTTCGAAGTTTGTTACCATTATTAAATCAGAAAGCTAATCCTTTTAGATAATTGATTTTCACAGTTTACTAGAGTGAACAGCAATACCTCGTTTAGTGCGGTTTCGATCAGTCCTGCTTCAGTATCCGGACTATTTTAAAAGAATCCAAATTTTATTTGATAAAATAAAAATAAATTCTAATATGTTTTTATCGATCATTTATGCAGTCATGCTTCATTTTGTGCGGTCTATTTTTATATGGTTTTAAAGTCTTCGAATAGTCCGGTTTCAAACATATTGACACTCGATTTGCCTACTCGATGCTAATTCTCACAGAATGATTGATTAAACAAAAACAAATCAAAATACCTCGTGTTAATGATTTTGACAGTTATCAAAAGCTTAAGCATCACGGACAAGTTTGTATTTTCTCAAAACCGTAAATATATATTAAATGTTTTAAACGTAGCGACAACTGTAAATAATCTATACCACACGATTAATATAGAATTAGTGATCGATATTCGCTCCACTAAAGCGACGTTTTACGGTAAACCACAACTCGGAAATACTCCACCATCAAATTGAACCAATCGCGAAGCTTAATTATATCACCCAATTATATTAATTCAAGGTCTCTGTGATCCAAATTGTAGCGTAACTTATTGACCAGACAGACTTTTTAAATATGAAATCAACTTAACCGTGTAATTTCACCGGTATATTCCTACATAATTTATAATTATCTAAGCCTCAACTACGAACGTGACTCGATTACATGAATATCCGTCCTATACAAACAAAAATCGAAGGAATTTGAACATCGATGTGCATTACATGTTTATGTAAATTCATTAATAGTTAATCTAGGTAGCATGCATGAGAAATTGCAAATACCGATTCACGTTAAGGGCGCCACAGGTTACATCATAAGTATGATGATAGAAAGCATTCTAATTTCGTTAGATACGATCAAGAACCAAGACCACTTCGCTCGTTCCATTCACGTAACGCCAGATTGTTACAAAGTCTTCGCCCATCGTCTAATGAGATATTGTTATAATAGAGGCCGAACCCCATTATCAAATTTGTTGCTTCAACAATTTCCGGTTACGTGCACAACAATAGCGTATTTTATTCTCCACTGGAGATATTCGAATATATTAATTAATCCGCTGTTAAAACATAAGACAAGAAACGATCCACATCTTTCTAATTGGAAAACGATCCACACCCTTCCAACATTTAATTTTAATAAATTTGCTTTAGATTTGCAATCAATATCCATGATTTAATATATTTTATTGAAAATATTTTAAATTTTCGATAACTTTACATGCACAAACGTTGATAATTTTGCCATATTAATTAAATAGCAAAAGTGCTTAATTACATAAAACAAAATGCATATTGAGTAATCATTTTCAAAATGCAGCGTTGCCTTTCGAATTATTACTACAAATCAGGTAAAATTCGTACCTAGTATATTTTAAACATAGATGGCGTTACTGAAATTTTCCCCACTCCTCGTTATCTTTGGCGCGGTTTTGCAAGAAAACGGTTCTCTGTTACCGCAAACGTCCATCGCTGCACATACAATTTGTTATTGTTACGTATAAATCCGTGAATTTTCGATATTTCGGTAAGTTTATCTTATACAACATATTATATCATAAGCCTGAAGAGATTGTGCATCGCGAATTTTCCCAAAACGATCACCCTACAGAGATAATCCCACTTCCGGTGCTGCTTAATTATGGAGTAGGCCATCAAAAAATGACCGTTAAAAACCGGCCGCCTATTGCACAATTTTATCATGATTAACCGTTATTAAATGCGTTCCATAATCGGAATACGTTGAATTTAATCTCGCTGCGTGAAAAATGTCGGCCTTTGAAAATTGTAAAAGTAAACATGTGACTTGCGCAAAACTGAATTATATGAAATTACAAAATTTGTTGAGTTTTTATGGGAATTGCAAATGAATTATTATATTTTTCTCGCATAAGGACACTTGATATCAATATTGTAATATTATTTTATAAAAAAAAATATTAAAAAAAATTAGATAATTGTAAATTAAATAAGATTCGTTTTTGATCATTTTCATATTAGACCACAAATACTTTTTATTAATGCTATTTCAATTACCAAAGTTGAATTAATTTAAGATACAGATTTCTAAATATGTTTTACTGGTTATTTTTCTTTACAATTAAGTTTTTTTTTATTACAAAACTAAAAGGAAAGTAATTAACTACATTGTCTTCAGTTATGTGACAGTACACATTTCAAATGAAGCTATTGGTAAATTAGCAATTAAAACTAATTAAATTAGAGTGTTTTTATTGTGTTTATAGGCTTAACGTGTTCCAATTAGATTTACCTTCAGTTATATTTAGAGAAGATTCGTCATTATTATTGAAAAGAATAATTATTTCTGTTTTCAAAATACTTAATAACTTCATTAAATTAGTCAATTCAGATCTTTAAATATTATATGTAAAGGCTTGTATTGATCCAATTGGAATAAACAATGCAAATTATGTAATATTTGTTAAGTTTATTTCTTTATTTGTACGCATTTGCCAATATCATCACTTTTCTAATTATCTAGAACTAATAAGATCATAAAAAAATGCAAGGCTATTGTAACTCAAGAATAATAATCAAGTGGGTCTTCGCCCCCGTAAAATTCCATATTGTTTCTAATGATTCAATTCAATTATTTTTCTCGTTGCTAAGCTTATTTGATATTCTTGTAATAAAAGTCACGCACAGTTTAGCTCGTGAAGCAATTAAACAAATTTTTGGGTATAAAAATAACAATTATAACGATCTCGTGTCCCATTTACAATCAATTCGAGCATAACGAATGAATAAACATGAAACGGGTGCCGAGTTGAACGTCCTTACAGACGAAAAAATCAATTACCATTACGGCACCAGCTAATAAATAACTGATGATCCTTTTTGTATTTGATTGCACGATTACGAATGAATTGTTAACAGCAAGAGGGAAGCTTTTATTGCGATGGTTGTAAATCCCGGTGTTTAAGTTTGGGTGTACCTGCAAAGAGGTAGCAACATATTGTGTGTTGAGCAAACTTGGGAAGGTCACCTCATTTCTATTTTAAAGGAGCGCGTACTTTCCTTCAATGATTCATTAATAAATTCGCTTGCAGAAAATGTTCCGACCACAGAGTGCCACGACTCGCCAAGAGAACGAGATGGTGAACAGGAGTATCCGCGAGTTGCAAGCAAACGGTGATTCATTGTTATTGCAATTTATAGAGAGGAAAGTTTTTAATTTTAATTTAATTTTCCGTATACAGGATCCAACGAAGATCCTATTGCGCGTTTGAGACTGGTCTGTCTTTCTCGTGGAGCCACAGGAATCCTGGGTTTAGGTCGTATGTTCCGTCGTTTAGATGATGACGGTAACAAACAGCTTAATCTTGATGAATTCATGGTTGGATTGAGGGAGTCCGGGCTGGAGATCGGCGAGTTCGAAGCCAAAGAGCTCTTCTCCAAGTTCGATACCGACAACAGCGGCGGCATCAACATGAACGAATTTCTTGTGCGCATTCGAGTGAGTAGAAAACTTATCGATCGTAGTTTATAGTTTGTGTACATTATTTAGTTATCGATCGAGAAACCTAATAAACAAAATGTACTTTAGCCACCCATGTCAGAGTCGAGGGTAAAGGTCATCAATGAGGCCTTCAAGAAACTGGACAGAACAGGAGACGGTGAAATTTCCGTGGATGATCTGAAGTCCGTTTACAACGTTAAGGCTAATCCTCGTTACATTTCTGGAGAGGAATCCGAGGAGTCCATCATGAAGAAGTTTTTGAATAACTTCGAGCAGGATGGCATCAAGGACGGAATTGTAATTGCGCGACACAAACAAAGAGTTTTTTATTTATTAATTTTCTAATATTGCAGGTGACCAAGGAGGAGTTTATGAATTACTATGCGGCAATTAGCGCTTCTATTGATAACGACTGCTATTTCGACTTGATGATGAGGCAGGCTTTCAAACTATAAGTATCTACCAAAACGCTTAGCAGGATGTCCTTCCGTTATTAAGGACATACAAACTAACAACCACATTTGCCTTGTTGTTTCTAAGCACTAATATTATGTACTCTACCAAATAGTAACTTATTTAAAACTGTGTTTATGTGTATTCCTCACTAAGAAATATACTTTTTATAAAATATGAATACTGCTTTATTTTATTCCAAGCCTTCTCCAAATTTGAACCTGTGATCATGATAGTATTCAATTTATTTGCAATATAATCCTTATTACAAACTACAACAATAACTTGTTTATATAATTACACACTTTGCTTTTAAAATAATCACAATTAACTCAAAGTTGGGCCCTCATACATTGGTAATGCAGGGTCCTCAAAGTTAACATCAAGCAATATTAGTAAATAGAAGAACTCCCTTTATACATTTTTGCAGTAATATTAACATTGACGTTCAAGAATAAGCCTACCATGCATCATTACATATCACCATTTAATCATAAAAATAGTCTCTTTTTGAAATCCTTAAAATAGTACAGACTTAGACTGGCGTAATTGTATCAGTTATGCTATACCACAGGAGGAACTCCAAGAAGAAAGATTAATATTTACATAAGCAATAATAAAAAGGAAATTGTCTATTTTGAAAATGTTAAAGAGCAAGTGCGGTACTGATTTAAAAGCAAAGGTTCTGATCCAATACGAATTTTTATTATAATAAACACACAATTAATGGTAATTTTCATATTCCAAATTCGTAGTTAAAGTGATTTGAACGATTTACTTAGGGAAATCCTTGAATGTATTTTTATTGTAATAACTCAGTTTTTAGAACCTTTCACATGGATTGATGTGTTTTAAATGTTAGTTTTGAAAGATGAAGAATTACCATATAAACTGACCAAAGCACGTTTAGGTATTTATTCAAATATGTTCTTCCTGTTACGTAACACATGGATAACAAGACACTCGTTTTCTGATTATTCTGAAAGACTAAATAGGTATTGTGTAAGTATAATAAAAGATTGTTGTATTTTGTTATTTTTATTGTAAATGATGTACATTATTAAAACATCTTAATGTTTTGAGGCCAATCGCTTGTCCCTTTCTTCAGCAATGCTGAGCTTAACACCCTTTCCACGTGGGAGCGACACGAAGGCCTTAGATCCCTTACCAATGACAAATACGTTGTTTAACCTGAAGCAAAAAAACAATAAATTAGTAATGTTCAAAAAATTCGTAACAAATAAAAAAAACCCTGCATGAAATCAATGTAAATTGCTCAAAATATACTAAAAACCATTAAGATCAGTAGTACATAATAGATATTTCGCAATAAATTACTATTGGTCAAGTTTGACTAAAATCTACACTGGACATAAATCATAGCTTCGAAATGACCATTTATAAATAATCCATCATTTCCATTTTCAATTTGAAATCCATGACATTTTTTTTACCGAAAATAGAACTATCAGGATTTGCGAGAGAATAGTAAATACAAACCTAGTGGCAAAAGTGTGTCCTTGAGAATCCTTAACGTGAACAATGTCGAAGGATCCTGGGTGACGTTCCCTGTTTACGATGGTACCAACGCGACCCAAATTGCGGCCTCCGGTGATCATGGAGAGATTTCCAGAATCAAACTTAATGAAGTCCAAGATCTTGGAGGTGGCGATTTCCAGTTGGATGGTATCGTTGACCTTGATGTTGGGGTCTGGGTAACGGATGGTACGACCGTCGTGTGTCACCAAGAATGGAACACCCTTGGGTCCAGTTTGCACCCTCTTGACTTTGCAGAGCTTGTACTGAAATTCAAAAAAAGATAATGTTAATTCACATTCCCACTTACAATAAGAATATAAATACTAGCGTTGATATAAAATCAGATGAGTAAGAACGCTTTCATCTTTAATCAAATATTTTATAGGGAGTTTCTTTAGAAGAACCTCAACCATGCCTTTAATATTTTCATCACCAATTAATGAAAATTGTTCATATTTAAAGTTGAATGTACTTTGCTTAAGTAATACTAAAAACTAAATTATTAGTGTTGAAAATACTTTGCAAATAATTATTATTGGTCAAGATTGACTAAAATCTACACTAGACATAAATTATAGCTTCGAAATGACCTTGCAAGCAATGGTTACATTCAAATATATTAATGAATTATATATATAATAACAATGAATTGAAATTTATGATCTAACAACAAGTTAGCAATGCAGTATTGAATAAAGCATATATCTTATGTGTTTCATAATATATACAAATATAAGTATTTAAAACATTACCTTAGCTTCCTCAGAAGTGATTCTATGGATGGTGTAACGTCCCTTAACATCATAGATAAGACGGAAGAATTCTCCAGTCTTCTCAATAGTGATAACATCTAAACAAATTAGAAAAATATTAATAACTTCGAATATGAAGATTTGCTATATTTTAAATACTTGAATTTTAGAAGAATTCATAAATTGAAATGACTTATGTTCTTGAGTCAAGTAATAAAAAAGTACTTACCCATAAACCCAGCTGGGTAGTTGGGGTCAGTCCTAACTTTTCCGTCAACTTTAATCAATCTTTGCATAACAATTTTGGTTACTTCAGAGTTGGTCAAGGCATACTTCAAACGGTTACGTAGGAAGATAACCAAGGGAAGAGATTCCCTAAGTTTGTGTGGTCCAGTGGATGGACGTGGTGCAAAAACACCACCCAATTTGTCAAGCATCCATGCTTTTGGGGCGTTTAAACGCTTCAAATGCTTCTTAGGGCCTCGAGCCTAAAATTTAGGAAAAACATATTTTAAGGTTAACTCACATTCACATGTATGTAAACAAAAGTATGGTTAGCACATAATAAACTATTCTGCAAATTGTACCGAAAATCTACAAAATAGTATATTGAAGAGTACAGACCATTACGAAGATGTACTATGTTGTTGTATTAAACGTTGTTTTGAACACTTAGAAACTTGTCACTTTTTACACTATGTTTTTTTGAGTAAAAATGGTATTTATATATAAAAATTATAGTTGGATAATAGTCTGGCGATGTTAAGAAATGAATTCCGATGTAAAAATGTTCAAAACACGTATTATTTACGGTGATGTTTATGGATTTTCGGAGAGAGCGAAAGCTTGACTTACCATCTTGAATTTTTAACCGGAAGAGAGAATGTGAACGACAGCAACTGAGGTTGTCGACTCGGATCCCTACTTTACCGGCCCGACTTTCGCGCCAAACCGCTACGAATTCAAATTTCCATTTCGTCCATACATATGCAATAAGAAACATTGCGATAATTAACGCATTCGTTATATGCGAAATTAGCGAAATGCCGAGAATTCCGAAAATTTGTGAAATTCCGCGCGTTCTGTTGGAAATAGCTTGTAATATGTAATTGGAACTACTCCAGATTTTTAAATATTTATAAATAACTTATGCGAGGTTTTAATCTCCACTTCTAATCATGTTTTCGTCATAGTAATATGTGTGTGCTTTTATTCGAAGATAATAAGTTGTTGTGGGATAATGATGGAATCTTGGACAGATGAGAAAATAAACGAACAGAATTATGAAAATAATTTTTCAAACATCGTCGTGACTCACGACCTGGAGGATTGCTTGATCGACGAAAGCTTCGATATGTGCTTCAATAAAGTGTACGAGCAATTACCAGTCATAAATTACACCAAATATTCAGATGAGAAAGAGAAACCCGAAAATTCAACGTACATCGGAAAATTACAGCAGCAGGATGGCAACGCGGGGTAATTATTGGGCTTCATTCAAACATGGTCCTCTTGCGCGAAGCGACCTTCTTGCCAAATTTAGCAATATTTCAGTCAGCTGTTGACAAACGGGTTCGCTTCTTGGATGTTGTCTGCTACATGCTATACAAATAAGATGCATCAAATCAAGAAGCTTTCCCGAAAAATATTCCCTTCAATTCTGATTTATTACCTAAATCATTCATCAATTTCAAGCTATTTCAATTGAAATTGATGCATTCCATCCACTATGACCTCATTGTTCCAAAATACACTTCATTTACAAGTTGTATTGAATTACATTTACTTTCTTCTAGGCGCGAAAAATGTTTCCAATACATACTATTATAGATGACGTATATTTCAACATTACTAATTGCAGTTTTTTTTATTCATTATATCACACATAACCTAACATCCTGTTGTATTATGTTTAATTATTATTAATTAAACTAATATTGCTTTATAAGTCTGTATTTTGATTAGCAAGAAAAGATATCATTAGCAATTCCACATCAAATGCACCAAAAGTAATTAAATAAAATAAATAAGGAAAAAACTAAACTAGAACAAAATTTAATCTTCACATAATTGCAATTTCTAATATAAACAATATTGTTTGTTTCATGCAGATATATCCATCATACAATATCACCGAATGAGATATACATGCATATCAACCCTGGGGAGTCGGATGAAATGCCTGAGGAGCCTTCGCATGCAACAATAACAATACACAGCACAGATCCAGATACAAAAGTGACCACAGTGAACAGGTTCCATTGTGAATATGATGGGTGTTTGCGGACATATAGCACAGTTGGCAACCTCAGGACACACATGAAAACCCATAAAGGTTAATTTTCTTTATGCACTTCATTGTAATTCACTAACATAGGTAAATTACAAAACTATAATATTAGGATATTATTTAAAAATAACCACAAACTCTTAAAGAAAAAACTATGTTTTAGGGTGTTTATACTTAAATTACTATATCTTGTTGTTTTGTTTTAGGTGAATACAGGTTTAAATGTTCAGAACCGAGCTGTGGCAAGGCTTTCCTAACATCATACAGCTTAAAGATCCATGTCAGAGTGCACACCAAAGTGAAACCCTTTGAGTGCACACATTCAGGATGTGAGAAGGCATTTAACACATTGTACAGACTCAGAGCTCACGAGAGGCTGCACAATGGGAAAACTTTCAATTGTGAGACAGATGGATGCATGAAATTCTTCACCACACTTAGTGATCTCAAAAAGCATATCCGTACACACACCAGGGAAAGGCCATACAAGTGAGTGGTATTAATATAATGTAATAATACCTTTGAGGTATTGCCAGAAATGTGTTTCAAAATTTATAGTTATATCTGGCAAAGAAACAAATAACATGATTATTATATTTTAGGTGTAATGAAGATGGATGTGGGAAAGCTTTCACAGCCAGCCATCATCTAAAGACGCATTTGCGGACGCACAGCGGAGAAAGGCCGTACGCCTGTGCCGAATCCGACTGCACAAGGGCATTTTCCACATCGCACAGTCTGAAAACTCATGTAAAATCACATTTGAAAGTTCAGAGTGGAGAGAAACCGTATTCATGCATTGAAACAGATTGCACGAAAGCTTATACTTCTTCGAACGGCTTGAAAACGCATGTTAAGAGCCACCAAAAGGATGGTAAAGATTCCTCGAATGCTGTTAAGATCGAAGTTATTGAACATGGTGTTACAGATCATATAAGTCATGAGTTAACTTGGGGTCACGATAGCAATGGTAAATATATCTGTTTTTATGCGTGCGAGCAATTAATGTAATAATTGGTGTTTTTTAGAATATCCTGATGATTTTACTGGGAAAAATATGTACATAACAAATGGAAATTTGGAGAACAATGTTTATTACGATAATACGCAGTTGAATAATAATTATCTCCCCATAAATATTGATCCGCAATATGAACAAGTTAAGAGCGAAGTCGTAATACAGAATGACCTTTCGACTTGTTTCGAGACTGCGAATGGATTGAAGAATTACGCCACAATTAGTACGGCCGAACCTGTGGCTACACAATTATCGTATAACATTGGAACGGAGAGTATCGAGGATGGAAAAGAAGGCGAAACCTTGAACAACACGGAAATGGAATTAGAAGAGAATTCGATAATAACGGAAATACAGAACGCCGGCATCGATTTGTACGATGCGAATCGATCTAGCGTGAACAACTTCGACGTCGATCTCTTCAACAGTCCCACCTTCGACGGAGAGAAGAGCCCCAACTTCAAGATCTTGAGCGTGGAAAATGTGAAGAGCGCGAAAGATCCAAGCCTGGATGAACTCGAGAAGCAAATCTACATGCCGGAGGCGCTGGAGATGTCTCTGGTGTGTGAAGAGGAGACTCCTTCCACCTGGGTGGATGCCATGAACTTGCTGAACACCGATCCCGTAAATATCTATGAACAACTAAACGAAAACCCCATCGCGCTTCCAACCGCTATGCAATCCTACATAAATCTAGACACGCCTCAAAGAAATACCAGCATCGAATTAAAAACGCCTAACAGTGACGCAAACCTCCTAAAGAACTTAACCGCCGACGCTGACATTTGCAAGTGCGTTGACTGCAAATGCGACCCTTACAATAACTGCCACGGATGCAACCAAAGCGCTGCTGACATTAACGAGAGCAAATCCTCCTCCTGCTGCAGTGGTGACAATCAAAAATCCAGTTGTTGCAGTTCGGATAAGCCTTCCACCTCCAAAGTGAATAACCAAAAATCCAGTTGTTGCGACAGCCAGAAACCTAGTTCGAGCACGGGCTGTTGCGGTGCAGGAAACCAAAGATCTAACTGTTGCAGTACTCCTGCTGCTGCTACTACCATCGCCAATACCACACCTCAACCATGCATTGACCAAAGCGATATTGAAAATTACCATTCGGATTCGTGCAACAAGAAAGGCGACGACTGCTGCGTTGTCGTGTGTTTGAAGTCTTTAGAACAGATTAAAGATATGTTAACAAAAGCCAAAAGCTGTGGCAGCTTTCAAGCTCTCACCTTGGGATGCGTGAAAAGCGACCTGTGTGCAATAAAAAAATAACCCTAGAAGACGATCATAACTTACGTAGCTGCAAAGTGCCTTACAAATTAATCGTATTATTATTATTTTGAAGTATAACTATGTTTTTATCTAAATCGCCGTTTACGACCAACGTTAAATTACTTTAAACTGTCGTCGAACGAGAGCTTTTATTATTATTTTATTATTATTCACAAAGTGAACTAACTAATTTAGGGTAGGATTAGTGCAATAGCGATGTGTTGTCAGTGTCAAACAAAAGATTAAAACAGTATTTCATTAGTAATATCGTCGTCGGTGCTACTTATGTTACGTAAAAATGCAGTGTGATATTTTATTTAAAGCTTATAGTTTATATATACATATACAACTTATGTAAAAAAATATATATTTAGTAGATGTATATTTAAAAGAAGCCAGATTGTTATTTTTGTACAGTTTATAGGGATGGAAACCAATTATATCATATATATATATACAATGTGTGATAGCTACAAGAGAGAAAAAAAAAACAATTAAACGAGGCCTTCGCGCTTTATCATCAAAGCAACTAATATTGTTACTTAATGTTACATTTTATTCATAGATATGTACTAGTCATACGGATATCATATCATTATTATCTTTATGTGGACAATAGAAAACGATTTTATAATGTTGTTATATAAATAAACTATACATACAAACATTATTTACTTATTATTTTCTTATTTTATTTAAACTTGTACAATTAATTACAATTTATATTATTGCAAATCAATATTTTAAACAATCATCTTCGTATACCTAAATAAATATTATCGATTTTTATTTATTATGTAAGCCAGGGATCGGCAACATTTGCACCAAGCAATTTTAAAATGCTTACGGGCACCAAATGACCAGCGGTTAAATATTCACGTATGTAAATTTAAAGTTTGTGTATTTGGTTGCATACGATAAAACGTCTTATAAGACTAAGTACTTATCTTTCAAAAAATTGATTAGATTTGTATTCATATTCCAGGCACTTTCAGTAGAAAGAAGGATTTTTTTACTAAGAAGAAAATGTAAAAAAAAATATATTTATTAGGAATACTGTTTATATTTATATTTTGAAATCAATCTTTAGCATAGGATCTGTACTCCCATCAAATTTACTGTCTTTAGATTTTTTAAAATAATTGTTGATCAGCAAAAAATTAAAGAATGTACGCACATATATTGTTTTCTTTCAATTTTTTTGTTATGTAATTTACCTGATTTCGCGTGTCTGATGAGTAGCACACATGATACAAAAATAATTGTATCATGAGTAGCACGTGTAGTGCATGTTTACAATTACAATAAATTTATATAGATATTAGTGCTTAATTATATAACAGATGAGTGTGTTTGTACACGCGTGGGAATAACTCACTGAAAATCTTTGGAAAACATTGATGATTTATGATTTCCATGAAACATTTAAAATTAATTATGCAATTAGTTTTAATAATTTTAATTTGTTTAATGTAAACGAGTTTACTTACAATTAGCAATTCTGTTCGATCGGATTTGATTTTTCAATATGATTTATTTTGAATCTCCGCAAAGTTATATTAATTCCATCAAATTAATAAATATATAAGAAAACTAAAATTTTGTTCACATGTTTATTAATTAATATTATGAAACGATTATGCAGAATTAAAAGTCATTTCTTATGTGATATGTAAGAAGAATTACTGATATTGAGTATACAAATAAATAAAGCGAGATATTAACTTTTATTAAGTAGACTCAGTTATATTAAAAGATTAGCAATAGAAGACTTATTATAAAATATGTAATAAAAATGTTTTCAGATTTTGATTTAATTATTTTTCTTTAATTATTTTTGTAAAGAGTACCTAAATATCAGTTAACTTTTGAAATTTGAATATTGTTCGTGGTTATCAAATAATTAGATGAAAAGTTAAGATGCATTTGATAAGTTTATTATTATAACTAAAATAATATATTGTAATTGTAAAATAATAGTTAGTGATCTGTTGTAATTGCTTGGGTGGTCTTTATCATTTCATAGAAATGATCTTAAGCAGCGGCAGACATACGTCTGTTGTAAGGAACAACTTTCATTGGTAAACCGACGGTGGATTGAAGAACGAAGCTCTTCGAGTCGTAAATGATGGGAACTGGTGTCTCTTCGTTGGCTTCCACGTAAAAGTTGCTCAGAATATGAGCTATTCCCAATTTAGAACCGATCAAGCCAAATCGCTCTCCTGCAAATAACATTTACAATTAAACATTGAAGAACTTTAAGGCAATAATAATAATTTACCAATGCAATTGTGAGGTCCTTCGCCGAATGGAATGTAGGCGTATTGCGGTCTGCTGTTCGTATTTTCCGAAGAGAATCTCTCGGGATCATATTTGTCGGGATTCGGGAAGTAAACGGGATCGTAATGCAAACCGAACATCGGAATGTAAATCGGCGTTCCTTTCTCGATAAACAGATCAGAATTCGGCATCTTATAATCCTTAACGCATCTACGATCTAGGAAAGGTAATACTGGATATTTCCTTAAAGTTTCTGAAACGCACAAGATTTAATTGAAGTTTTAGTAGATAAATTTAGTATTTAGTAATTACCTTTGATGCATTTATCTAATAATTCCATGTGCTTAAGGGCTTCGTAAGTGAAACCGTTGTACTCGTCTAAAGCTTTATTAATTTCTCTTCTGAGCTTCAACTGAAGCTCTTGGTTTAGACACATTTCGTATAAAGTGAACGAAATTGTGGAACTTGTCGTTTCGAAACCTGCTGCGAAGAATTGCATCGGTTGACCCACTATAACGTCGTCGTCCAATTTTGTCCCTTGGATTGAGTCCAGCTTTTTCATTTCGATAATCATATCTATTAGATCGTTGCGTTTGATTCCACTCTTTTCCCTCATTTTGATTGTCTCCAAGAACGTTTTGGTGCAGAACGTATAGATGGACGGATCGAAGAATGTGAACTTCAGAAACTTTACTAATCCTGGAGCGAAAAAGTACGAAGTAGCTCTGAACGCGTTGATCATATTATAGTTGAACATTTTTCTTCCCACATCACGGAATGGAGATTCCTCGTGTTGGAAGCATTGGCCTTGAAGACCGAAAGCGCAAGAAGTAACCACATCCGTTGTGAATTTGGCGCAAACCTCTTTCATATCGACAGTTTGCGATGTACGTTTCTGCAAATACTCCTTCAGATCTGCAGCAGCATCGTTCATCAGTGGAATCATGGTCTTTATTTTGCCCGAAGTGAAAATTGGACTCAGCTTGCTTCGCAGCGTTTTCCAGAAAGGGTTCTTCGAAAAGAACAGCGTCTTCGATGCTATCGGATCGGCGTCTGTATCTGAAGTTATTGTCCTGTCACTGAAGTAATTGAAATCCTTAACCAGAATGTTCTTTATCACCTCCGGACTTCTTACGATCAAATGCGGAGTGCCGAAGACCCAAACACCAAAGTAGTCCGTCTTCATTTTGTTGTAAAGATCTGCGAGGAAATGACCGATCGTTGTTTGCTGGAGCGCGACCTCCTGAAAGTTCCCGAAGAACAGATGCGGTTCTACGTAAGGTATATTTCGTTTCTTCCAAAAGTCAAAATTCCACGTGAAATAGTGGTAAGCGACGACCAAAAAGGTCGTCGCAAATATCAGAATATCGATGTAAATGCTCCCCACAATCGCCATCTAAAACAGCAAATAAACAATTTAATAAGATATACAAATCTCTCTCATTTTGAGTAATCTTACTTTTTTCGCAACGAGATCACAAGAGAATACTGAACACTCTTCGCATTGAAATCTAGCTTTTAAAGGAATGGATAATTATATCGTCGTTAGTCGCATGTCAACATGCAAACACGTATTCGTCGGATTTCTCAATAAAAACAATGAATCGTGGAAAAAAATAGAATTGCAAGTTCGTATCTGGAAATTACCGAAAATTTTATAATTATTTATAATTAATCTAGACAATCCAATAAAAAAAATATGTAATAATTAATAAGCAACTTATTAACTGCATGCTCCATAGAATGCACTTGACCAGAATCTACATTCAGGTTAAATAATTAGGAGAGATTATTTATTAGCACGATGTCAAAACAGTTTTAAATGCTGATAGTCTAGAAAAAAAAAACATAAAAGTGGTCTAAGACATATATTTTTTATTATGAGATTTTTAAAGGTTTGAGTTTGAACAAAATATTTTTTATATTAGATAATAATATTGATGAAGTAAAAAGTTCTGAGCGTTTTGTCCCATACATCGAGCTTCTTCTTGAGACCAGCCTTTTGCAAATGGTTCCAAACGGGTTTCTGGCTAATCTTCAGTTCCTGGAAAATGGAATAAGTGCTCCCAAACCTGTCCAACTCGACGATTTCCATGATTTTATCAATATTTTTTATGATTGGCCGCCTGCTCCGCTTTTACCCTTGGTCGTAGCGTTGTGTCAAATTTAAGTCGCAGTATAGAATGACATGATACAAAAGGAAAGCTATCTAAGGAAAATATATCAAAACTTTTTACTTTACCCAATATATTTACTCTTGTAAATTAAACACTTTTTATGAATATGAAAGTTTGTGAATCGCTTATAACAATAATAACGAATTCTATTAGAAATACATTCATTTTCTATTATTTTTATCATTTTTGATTTTCTTCATCTTCTTCGAAAATGGGATTTTCAATTTTAGTATTATCTTAAGTGATTTAAAATATTCCTGATAAATTAGCGGGTTGAAGGGTAGTAAATCCATAGCATATTTATAGAAGGTGATATTTTTGTATATTTTTAGCATTCCCCTTTTGGGTGAAATATATAAAATATGGTATTTTGTATCATCACATAAAGAAGTTCTGTACAACATCTAATATGGACTTATTTATTAAAACTTCATTCATTGAATTTTAAACCAAGAGACAAATAATCCACTTTCAAAATAAAAATTGTCGAATTTTGTTTAATGACGCAATAACCAACTTAATTCAATTTTGCCTCAGATTACGGCAATGTAAAGAAATGCAATGCGAAATAACTGATTGCTTTTTCTTTTTTTGAGTGTGTGTGGCCTATTTTTCATAATTACCGGCAAATATAAAACTATTGATTTCAAACTTAATTGGTTTTATAATATTTTATATAAGAAAATATTTGGGCACCTCTAAATCAATTCTCTTGAATGGATAGCAGCCTCCGTTTCTTATATTCCAACATAAATTCCTTTCACCCTAAATCCCACCTTATTAAATCCTATATAATTAAAAATAACATTTCCTGTTCCCTGTTCCCCGGAACCATTGTTAACTCCAGTCTTCTCTCCTTCATTTACCAAAATCCGGATCCTTCTCCAGAAATCATCTCCGAATTCCTAACCTTATGTCCTCCACGGTTATTCAGAACTCCCCCAAAATCAAAATAACACCTTACAACTACTCCCTTCCACCCTTCATCCTTCGATTAGTAAACTACAACTCTATATATATATATTTTTTCCCTTATTCTTCTGTTGTTCATTGTATATTATTATTATAATACTGATATTATTTCATAATAAAGTTTATGTTCCCGGGGGGAAAGACCTCGGTCGATAGCCCTTTGGCCAGCCTATTGATATATATTTTTATTATATTTTAACATTTATTTATGTATAAATTGTACTTTTCTTTTCTTCTTCTTATGTATTAATGTTTGGAAAATAAATTATTATTTAAAACTGAAATAAATACAATTTATTGCAATTAGAAAGTCATTAGGATTTATACATTGGTATGTAATTACTATTAAAGTGTGTACATTTAAATAACATTACTTAGTATGTAAATATGAATCAATGAACTAAATGAAATTTCTATTAGGATAGGTTTCAGAAAATTACTAAGATATTTGTTTTAGCGAAATAAATTAAAATATTTTTAATGTCATTTAAGCACCTTTATAAATCTTTGGTTAGTACATGAACTTCCACTGAAAACCATCATCTTCAGCATTCAATAAAACACTAACATTTCATTCATTTACCCTTTTGAAACCTATTCATTGTTATCCATCTGGATAGCTTCATTTCTTGATTGTTATTTTATTTTTCTAGTACATCTCAAATTTAGCATAAATTAGTTCTTTCCAAAAACTATCAATGCTTTTAATTGCGCTTTAATGGTGTAGTTTTTCAGTCAATGACTATTCGGATGAATGTCGGTTGTATATTAATATCTGTGATGAATGATGGCACTATTACTGCAAGCACCGAGAGGGCTCACAAAGTGCATGGCTTAACCAGGATTCGAACCGTCGCCCACGAAATTGTGGGTGGGCGAAATTCAAATTCAAAAATAACTTTATTTACAAACATAATTATTGGCCCTTTTACAAATTTGCAAGGGTACAAGCATTTATCTTATTACAAATCTTTCAACATAATTGTTATGGGTTTGCATCGGTTTATATTTCTTACACTTTTAACAATGTAATAAAGATAATTGCTGAAGCACTTATTTACATTTGAAGTGTTTAGGATACTTAAGATTAAAAAAAATTAAAATATGGTTATATATACAACTATTTCTATATTAGAGGGAAGAAAAGCGTGGGAAAAACCCTTTATTTT
>NW_017097607.1:0-7575 GCF_001412225.1 Nicrophorus vespilloides
GATTACTTAGGAGCTGAGAAGCGGTAAGTAGCATTGAATGAAAATTTCAAATAAGTTTCACGAGTTAATTTGCAAAGTATGCCTAAATTATGTCACAATATCTCGTATTGTTCTAAATTGCTGCAAGAATTATTAAAATATGTATAAGAAATGTATTGGCGTTTGAAGTTTGTAATTGACTTAAGATATTTGAGGTTATTCTCAGTCAAAATCAGTGGCGTACATAGCAACAAAACTATTATTTATAATTAATGACCCACGGGTGGGTCATGCCGTCGTCAATGTGTTAACAATAACTATTGTGCAATAAGATTATGTTATCATAACTGTCAGAAAACGTCAAATGTCAATTGCGCATTTGTTTTGTTCTTCTCGCACGATTATGCAATAATGTAGATGGTTGTTGGGTTGCAGGTAAATACGTTAATTTGCGGCGTGTTAATGATTGAATTACCGCCACTCTGGCTTTACACACACACACACATGGGAAATGTGTATACATATACAATGTGGTGTGTGAGTAGAGGAGAGGAGAGAAGCGGGTCCTTCCATTACGGCACAATGAATCCCCTTTCCCTCACAACATCGCGCGGTTCGTGCAAATCGCAGCTGCCTCCAAATTAATTGGAACCAAAGCTGTTCCGTCCAGCGCGCATACACACAAAAAAATATATGAGAAGTGGACAATTATATGCATGCACGGGGAAAAAAAAATAATTCAATTTCAGTCGATTAAATGTCCAAGTTATTTCACCCGAAATATCCGTTACAATTACTCTGATAATTATGTTACGTTTGTTTATTCCGTTTCATTTTAGTTTTGTTTTTGTTGTTGTCGCAATAATTGTCAATTCGTTTGTGTAAATAAATCAAATCTGTTGTCAGGATAAAACCAAATACATGTTGTCATAGTTACCAAAAAAAATGAATACGTCTGTGCGTGTGATGATGATGATGCGGCGGACCGCAAATTCAAATTGCAATTCGTTTTGTATTTTTCGTCAATTTCTATGAAACCTTCAAGTGTTTCCGTCAGTTTAGGTTATATATTTTTTTATTTGATCGTCAACTCGTCATGTTGACATTGACAGTTACGTAAACGGTTACTATGTAAATTGTAGGTTAAGTTTTGTCAATAATACCTCTCAGAAACAATTGCTCTTCGAGGCTTTTAGAAAATGGAAGTAGGTGTCGTTTTTTTCAATGCATTGCAAGGGAAATAAATGATAGTCAAAGTGGAACCCTCTCTTTCTTTCAAACGCTCCCTGCTTTTTTTGAAGCTTATAATATTTTCATCCTCTTTCTTTGCAATCAAAAAACAAACAAACAAAAAAAATAGAGAGGACAAACGGTAAAAGCCTCCTCTCTTCCATTTCGAGGAATCCGTCAAAGCGCGTCGTTTTCCCTTTGAAACGCACCGTAAACGGAGCTAAAAAGTGTATAAAAGATGATGGAGAAGGATGAAGAGACGGCGGCGGCGCCTTTGTAGATGCGGAAGAGTCGAGTGTGTGCACGTGGTATTGATACGTTAAGGATTCATGCACAAAAATCCTTCTCGTCTGCACGTGCAAGTAGCTTAATTCCAGCAATACACGGTTGAATATTCCCATACATTCAAGTATCCATGGTAACCATTAAACATCACATGATAATGTTTTCACATAACCATGGTTACCATTAAATGGCGATCGGTCATCTTAGCATCATGTGATCAAGGTGACCAACATTGATGCAATAATATTTCCCATACATTCAAGTATCCATGGTTACCATTAAACATCACATGATAATGTTATCACATAACCATGGTTACCATTAAATGGTGATCGGCCATCTTATGATCATCATGTGATCAAGATGACCAACATTTATGCAACAATATTTCCCATACATTCAAGTATCCATGGTTACCATTAAACATCACATGATAATGTTTTAAAATAACCATGGTTACTATTAGATGATGATCGGCCATCTTAGCATCATGTGATCAAGATGACCAACATTGATGCAATAATATTTCCCATACATTGAAGTATCCATGGTTACCATTAAACATCAGATTATAATGTTTTAAAATAACCATGGTTACTATTAGATAATGATCGGCCATCTTAGCATCATGTGATCAAGGTGACCAACATTCATGCAATAAAATTTTCCATACATTCAAGTATCCATGGTTACCATTAAACATCACATGATAATGTTTTCACATAACCATAGTTACCATATAATGATTGATCGGCCATCTTAGTATCATGTAATCAAGGTGACCAACAGTCATGCAATAATATTTGACGTGCGTCTATTTTAGGATACATCAACTCAGATTGTCTATGCAAATTTACCAATTGCAATAACAACGACTAATGCTTACTTTTATTAATTACATTATGACTTTTCTATTGTCCAACTTACATTATTGCTTTCTTCTTCTTGTAAATTCTCTAATTGAGATGTCAGAAAAGCATTCTTAAACTGTCAAAATGATTTTTCTGCCAAACAAAACCCGTTCTTGACACGTCCATTGTCGGCGGAAAATGATTGCATTTTTCTCCTGTCGACGGGTGCAGAAAAATGCCGACGCTGCGTGTAAAGTCAATCAATTGCTTTTACGAACAACACAATGCAGAAAAATAAGAAAAAAAAGAGCAAAAGGAAAACAATTTTCCCATCAATTTTATGAAGCACAGGGCGAAATTAAACGTTAAAATACCAATTGCAAATCGTTTTGCTTTTGTGTTATTTCGTACGCTTGTTCGTACGGATACGTTGCTTACTGTTACGTAACGTAAACACAGTGAAACGACAGTTTGTCTTTTTTGTTAAAGCAAATAAATAAAACCTTTATCGCTGCTTTCCACCAGGTTTTTTGTTTGTTCGTTTTCATTTTGTCCGTCATGCTTGCATGTACACTACACTACTACTACTACTACTAATATATAGTATACTAATATAGTTTACAACAACAATACGTTTTGCAAACATTCTCATAACGAGATTAATTAATTACTTATTAAATTAATTTACCGCAGCGTTGTTATTACATTTTGATTTTTAAACTGTTAATTCGCTCCATCTAGTTTACATATATTCATAGACGCATGCAACTGAAACAAAACAGTTACGAAACTAGAGAGAATGCGAGTGAGCTGAGGAAGGTAGGGAAAAACCCTCTGGATGTTCGTTCGTTCGTTTGTTCGTTTTAACGAGCGGCGATGCGAAAATTGCGCGCGGAAATTTAGTTATTTTCGTTTCATTAATTTTCCACCACCTCGTTTCGCATATTCCTTTCTTTTCTACTTTTTTTTTATTTTCTCTTCTCTCGCCAACTTTAATTTTATCGCCATTAAAAATTGTATATTCAAACCGTCGCCCATTTCATATTTAAAACAAAAGTAAAACAAAAACAAAAAACGTTATTTACAACTGCGGCAAAAATTAGTAACTCAGTTGACACTTTAACCTAACCTAATTCTCATTTAAAACTGTAGCATTCTTTTCATTTCAACGTAAATGTTTCATTCGTTTCCAATCAATGTATATATACAGGGTGGCCCAACTGAACTGCAACTTTTCAAAACGCTGTATTTTTTTTATTTGAAATTGAATCTTATTGGACCACAAGCAAAAAATGTTGGAAAACAATTAAATATTTTGAATTCAATTCAAATTTTCGATATAGCTGCCTTGAGCGCGAACTGTAGCTCTGAGTTGGTGGACAAGCAATTACGTTTGAATTTCATCACTGATAACTTCTTTTCCATAAAACTGAGATGCAAATGCTTCTGCAAGCTTATAAACAATAAAATCAGCTATCATTAGGCGAAATCTCGACACAATATTGCCAACGGTTCAAAAGTTATAGCAGTTTTAAGTTGGCTGCAGTTCAATTGGGCCAACCTGTATATTCAAACCGTCGCCCATTTCATATTTAAAACAGAAACAAAAAAGTAAAACAAAAACAAAAAAAACGTTATTTACAACTGCGGCAAAAATTAGTAACTCAGTTGACACTTTAACCTAACCTAATTCTAATTTATAACTGTATCATTCTTTTCATTTCAACGTAAATGTTTCATTCGTTTCCAATCAAATGTATATATACAGGGTGGCCCAACTGAACTGCAACTTTTCAGAACGCTGTATTTTTTTTATTTGAAATTGGATTTTATTGAACCAAAGCAAAAAATGTTGGAAAACAATTAAATTTTTTGAATTCATTTCAAATTTTCGATATGGCCACCTTGAGCGCGAACTATAGCTCTGAGTTTGTCGACAAGCGAGTCACCTGCGGAATTTTCCTGCCTTGAGTGCGAACTGTAGCTCTGAGTTGGTGGACAAGCAATTACGTTTGAATTTCATCACTGATAACTTTTTTTCCATAAAACTGAGATGCAAATGCTTCCGCAGGCTTGTAAACAATAAAATCAGCTATCATTAGGCGAAATATGGACACAACATTGCCAACGGTTCAAAAGTTATAGCAGTTTTAAGTTGGTTGCAGTTCAATTGGGCCACCCTGTATAAATAATTTGATGTCGTCGCCCATTTACATATTTAAAAACAGAAACAAAAAAGTAAAACAAAAACAAAAAAAAACGTTATTTACAACTGCGGCAAAATTAGTAACTCAGTTGACACTTTAACCTAACCTAATTCTCATTTATAACTGTAGCATTCTTATCATTTCAACGTAAATGTCTCCATTTCTCCAACTCATTCGTTTCCAATCAACGTATATGTAATTTAGTAAATCATTTAAACTAAAAATGCAGGGTGGCCCAATTGAACTGCAACTTTTCAGACGCTTTTTTTTTATTTGAGATTTATCAAAGAAAAAAAAACTAGCAGTGGCCCAATTCTGCAACTTTTCAGAACGCTGTATTTTTTATTTGAAATTGGATTTTATTGAACCACAAGCAAAAAATGTTGGAAAACAATTAAATTTTTTGAATTCAATTCAAATTTTCGATATGGCAAGCAATTACGTTTGAATTTCATCACTGATAACTTTTTTTCCATAAAACTGAGATGCAAATGCTTCCGCAAGCTTGTAAACAATAAAATCAGCTATCATTAGGCGAAATATCGACACAATATTGCCAACGGTTCAAAAGTTATAACAGTTTTAAGTTGGCTGCAGTTCAATTGGGCCAACCTGTATTTTCAAACCGTCGCCCATTTCATATTTAAAAACAGAAACAAAAAAGTAAAACAAAAACAAAAAAAAACGTTATTTACAACTGCGGCAAAATTAGTAACTCAGTTGACACTTTAACCTAACCTAATTCTCATTTATAACTGTAGCATTCTTTTCATTTCAACGTAAATGTTTCATTCGTTTCCAATCAATGTATATATACAGGGTGGCCCAATTGAACTGCAACTTTTCAGAACGCTGTATTTTTTTTATTTGAAATTGGATTTTATTGAACCAAAAGCAAAAAATATTACTTATCAATTCAATTATTGATATGTGCTTCGACCTACCAAAACTTGTTCGTGGTAGATATTCGCATAATCCTTGACTGCTATCACACTATTACGTTTGAATTTCATCACTGATAACTTTTTTTCCAAAAAACTGAAAATGTTCTATATAGCCGCCTATATAGCCGATAACTATTTTTCCAAAAAAACTGAGATGCAAATGAAATTCTTGAGGTTTTTGGATATCAAGCAATTACGTTTGAATTTCATCACTGATAACTTTTTTTCCAAAAAACTGAGATGCAAATGCTTCGCAGGCTTGTAAACAATAAAATCAGCTATCATTAGGCGAAATATGGACACAACATTGCCAACGGTTCAAAAGTTATAACAGTTTTAAGTTGTTTTTTTTATATATAGATATATAATAAGTACATGTATTTTGAGGAAACGGAAACGAGATTCGACTCCATTGAAGGCGATTCCCCCAAGGGCTCACGTTATTCCATGCGTATACACAGACATAACCTTTATTATTCATATCCACATATTGAAATTACTTCGTTGCCATTGGAGATGAAGATAAAACAATAAGGGATGGGTTCAATTGCTTTCCATTCGCAGATGCAATAACGCAGTCGATTTTACCCCTTTCACAGATTCCTTTTCTTTTCTCATCCTTTCACTGGATTAAATTTCCAGCAATAATATTATTATCATCTCTTCAATAATTCAATTAGAATCAATACACTTTACGTTGATCACTAATGACATTCGATTGTTTTTGTTTTGACAGTCTCAATAAACATGTTGCTATGGCAATAAATAGATGATATAATAGACACTTACGTGTATCGTTGTATCTGATGCCGTTCAGCTCGGAGAAACATCTGACGACGGCGGTGTCGTTGAGCTGGGTGGGTGGCCAGCACGAGATCGAATCGAAGACAGTTTCGCAGAAGTCGCCGTCATCGGGAAACCGTTTCTTCAGGTCGAGCGTGTCGTTCGCGTACAACGCGTTGCACTTGTTCACCGCCTCCTCGATCTCGCCGAAACCGCCGTAATCGGAGAGGTTGAACTCGCCGGCGTGAACCTTCAGGTAATTCTCCAATTCCGCATTGGAGATGGTCGAACCGAACGGAACGACGTCCTGCTCGAACTGTCCACCGAGGATGTTCACCGGGAGACCTTCCTCGGCCATCTCGCGCGCACTCACTTTTCAACAAAACAAAAAAACAAAATCAACAAAAAATCCAATAACAACAACAACAACTAGATGTTGATGATGATGATGATGATCAAAAGCCTTAACAACCGGCGATGTTGTTGATGTCGTTATGGCAACGGATGCGACGATAATGATGCTTCCATTTGCAGCCGACGCCTCCCATATTCGTTTGCTTACTTTTAGTTATATATTTAATTTGTTTGTTTTTTTTTTCTTCTTCTTGTCGTCCTCCGTTAATTAATCGTGCTGCCGTATATCATCGCTCGGTCCCATTGTTCTGTCACTAATCTGCGAAAAGATGAAACACTCACTTAGTTTACTTAATTATTGTTATCTCTTTCTCTCTACTGCTGTTACTGCTACTACTTTTTGATGATGATGATGCTATATTATCATCCTCATTACAAATTAACCTTACGAAATTTCTCCTCCACTCGGCCGGCGAGTTTATTTTTACTCGCGTTATCTAACACCGATGTTTGCCTTTTGGTCTGAAGGTGCGCGCCACTCCAGTGCAAACTGTTACCGAGACGAAAACAATGTAAAATTACAAAGTGCGAGACTATATTTAGAAAAAAAAAACAATCAATTACAAGTGCAACAATTACAATACATTCATTTAATTCCACGCACATTGTTTCACCTATCAGTGGAATATCTTCTGAAATGAAACGACATTGAAAATATGCAATCAATGGGAGAAATGCAACTAGTTTATCCAGCAAAATTATGGATTTTGCGATGAAATCGAAATACGTTTTCGCAAATCGAAAACTTTCCGCTCGTTTTAATTAAACTCTCCCGCCGTTTCGTGCAAATACCACTATGAGGCTACATTCCCAATCAAATGTTTGCACATGGACACACACACACAAAAAATAATAAAACTTTTCTCATCTCTCTCTGTCTCA
>NW_017097608.1:0-41803 GCF_001412225.1 Nicrophorus vespilloides
ACATTTCATTGATTTTCTCTAAAACTATAATAGATAGAATGAACGCAATATATGCTTATGAAAGCTGAATGTTTGGGGAATCTAGCAAGTATCGATACATTATTGTGCTCTTATCCATATTGCAGTAATGCGCGGTCCTTTTATGCAAGGGGAGGCGCCAAATGATTACATACTTTTGAGGGAGGCGTAGTAACATCAAGTTTGGAAACCACTGTACTAAAGGGTGTGCGATTTACGTGAACGGAATTCACCGATGTTAAATTACCTGCATTTGTATCATCTCCATTTGATTGGTAGCGACGTGCAAGGGTGTCCCATGATGCCTCAATCTAAGCCTTGGATCTTCCCATGTCGTTGACTTTGTATAATGATTTATATAATACCTATAGACAACATACAATCATTAGTTTCCCTTAAATCTAACTTATACAGATTGTTCTTAAACATTATTAAGTAGCAACAAAATGTTAAGAGAATTAACATTTGTTATTGTCAACATTAAGTAAACTCAACACTTTCTATCTTACTTTTTCATTAATTAATATTGATAAACAATAAGTATAATGAATACTAATAAAATAACAAAGATTGTCCATAATTCAAGTTATTAACTATTGGAATGTAAACTAATTTTATGTATTTATTTTATAAAATTACTCTGAAAGAATTATAAACATAAAATATTTATATTAATATAAAATAAACTAAAAGATTATTTGTAAATCAGGAAAAACCTGAATTATACATGGATGTTTTGATTTAAATCCAGTCGTGCGTGAAGGATAACACGTAAACAAAAAGAGAAACATCTTACTGTCGTCCTGTTTTCAGATCGATCCTGCAGTCCCAACCAGGAGGTACGTTGTCCTGTAACTCGGCCATCTCACCACTAAATCCAATTAAACTCTGATATAAGCTCTGAATATGGATAAGATTCTCCTTCTTCGCCCACAACAATGGAATGCACTCTTTATTAACAATGTTTTGAAGTATTGATTTGCTGTCAAACACAACAGCACCTGCCCGAGCTGAAGTTGGCTTCTATCAAAAGACCATAAGCATGCACTTGTTTACCAGTGGCGTAACCATTGCAACGAAGAAGTTGCATGATGTTATCCAATCCTTTCAGTCGAGACTGGAGCGAATATGGTTGCAGACATCTGTAATTTAAATTATACTATCTTATGGCATATTTCTTCCTCGACTTATTTACTAATTAAAATAAAGAATTTCAGTTTCACTTACTTTTCAAATAGTTTTATACTTAATATATAAACTAACGTCAAAGTGATTTTTTTTTATTAAATTGTCATTAATAATTAATTATATCTTATTATTTTACTTGGGGGAAATATGTTTGTTCTGCCTGATCCTCCTCCAAAAGATTACGTTCTGCGAGCAGTTAAACCTAACGATATGTCCAATCAAGAACATAGTCCTTTCGCACCACCCAGAGTAACGCAGCCGAACATTGGTCAATTTCTTTACCCTTTGCCCAACAAAGATGGTGAACATACCATCAGTAAAGTACCAGATGCCATCCTGGATAGATGGGTCACGAGACACAGAGAGAATTGGGTGGAAAAACCCACGAAGGATGCTCGATTCATGCACAACTTGTACAAGAAATATAACTCGCCGATAGGAGAAGTAAATCCGCAATACATGAAAAGACGTAAATTCAATCATTATTTTATCCATCTAATTATTGTATAATTTGTAATTGTTGTAGCTTCTATTTTTCCTCGTTCATATAAGTACGAATTGGATTGTCATGAGATCAGGCGTTTGAATCTATTGGATCGTAAATTAGACACGGATGAAAGTCGTATTAAAGATTGCATCTGTCCTCCTGGTGAAGGGCAAAAGGATGCAAAACCGTTCACTTGGACGGAAGCGCCAAAACTCTTTGATAAATCCCATAAGGATCCTTGCAATCGTCGAGCGGAATTTGCAAAGTATATTACGCGAATAATTCGTATGATCTAAACTTAGTTTAGTATTGATTTTGCAGGTGGGGTCAACCTTACAAGAGCGAAGCGTGCAATTTCTATTACAAATATTACCCAGCTCCGTAAATACCTTACAGGCCAAAAAAAATTGTTTAGTCGGCGGTGACGACTTTATTGTCAATAGAAATTTGTCAAAATTGTTCAAGTGATGTACTAGTGTTTCTTTTTATGTTAAATTCTCAGTTATTTAAGTGCGATGGATAAGTTTTCAACGGAGAACCTCATCCTGCTGGAGTTCCTCGTCGATCAAGTGAGTCTCGAGCATTCCGTGAAGCAGGACCTGCAGACGATGATGGGAGAGACGTGCGTATCCTTCCAGTTTTTGGATAACAGTCCGTTGATGGTTTCCGAGGAGGATTTCGCGCCGAAGAAGAAAAACTTTGGTGGATGCGACGGTTGCAGCGACGTGAAGAACGGAAAGTCTTGTTTGTTCTCGTTGACGCCGGAACAGGCGCACGAGGCGATGCAGCAGTTCGACATCTACGTGGAAGTGTTCAAGAAGATGCGCTGCGGCACTTTACCAGACAAGGTGCTCATCGGGGAGTCGTTGATTTCGATCGTCAATTTGTTCAACGAGCTCGTCGATTCGTCTGCCAACAGGGAAGATGAGACCGTGGCGAAGACGCTGAAGGATTGCTTCAAGATACAGAACTTGTCTGGAGAGTTGGTCGGCTACATCAGCGTTTACATAAGGATGTCGTGCTTCGGAAAGTTGATCGTCACTCAGTTTCAAATGAATCTGCAAGATAATTCTGTAGAGTTTAAAGCCAAGGAGGGTCATTATCTGTTCAAGTACAACAAGAAAGATGGTTCGCAATGCCCGGCTTCGTGTCCGCCACCGGCGGAATGTCCTCTTCCACCTAGACCGTGCCCGCCTCCACGACAACAACACCAGCAGCACAATTATATGCCTCAGCAGCCGCCTTGCGCCATGCCACCTCCTTGCATGCAGAACAATCATGCGATGCAAATGCAACCTCCTTGCGCGATGCCTCCACAGTCCTGTCCACCGCAGCCAAATTACAATCGTGGCGGTTGCTCCCCCGTCAATTCTACGTGCATGCAATCTTGTCCCAACTACAGTCCTCCACCTTGTCCTCCGCCCTCTTGTCCTCCTCAGATGAACCATCTCAACTTGCAAACTCCTTGCAACGAATGCGAACTTCCACCTGACGATCCTGAAGCAGATTACCAAGAGATTGGCGCATGCATGGGCGGAAATTCACTGACGATTCGCGTCCACAAAGAGAAGAAGCAGATCAGCGAATGCGCCTGTTCCGACGATGACGACGCTCCCAGGCCTCCAGCTGCACCGCAACCTCCATTCAACTTTAAAGTAAACGGTTGTCCTCAAGCAGCTACCAATGTATCGATCACTCCACCGACTTGCACAGCGAAGGACGGTACCAAAATCACGGAGATTTCCGATCCCGACAAAGAGGTGTTCATTCTGAGGATAGGTAAAAAGAGCGAGGGCAATAACAAGAAGAACAACCTGGAGCTGGAGCTGTGCACTCCGAAGGGTAAAGAGGTGAAACCGCCACCCAAATTGGAGACGCGCGACACCCAATACGAAGTGGGAGACTTCCCCGCGGAGACGGGGAAGAAGGAAAAAGGAAAGGGCGGTAAAGAGAAGAAGGGTCGAAAGGCTAAAGGAGGAAAGGGTAAAAAGGGCAAGAAATGATGTAAAATGTTTTGTATATTGTAAATTGTAACGTTACATTTAAACTACATTGTTTTTGCATTAAATATTTCATAAGTATAGTATATACATTTACATGTTTTCATATTACTTCAGACTATGGTTTTTGATATTTTTTACAGATCAAAGTTCATAATATAATAAGTTACCAGGGAACGTGGATTGATTAAAAAAAAAATATAACATTAACGTCACGTCAAAATTAACGATGAACAAATTTTCTTTAAAATTTTTGTTACACGATTCGGTTCAGATCTAAATCATTTTCGTGGTTGGGTAGTTGTGTTTCGCGCGATGTAGAGAAATCGAAAATGGAAAAATTCGCAACTGAAAATTTAATTTTGCTCGAGTTCCTAGTCGATCAAATAAATTTGGAGTACAATGTGAAGCAGGACATGCAGATGATGGGCGAGACGTGCGTCTCGTTCCAGTTCCTCGATAACGCACCACTGCTCGTCTGCGAAGAGGATTTCGTCCCGAAGAAACGAAACTACGGTAACAACTGCGGCGGATGCGACGGCGTCAAGAATGGCAAATCTTGTCTGTTCTCGATGACGCCCGAGCAGGCGTTGGATGCCTTCCGACAGTTCGACATCCACGTGGAGGTCTTCAAGAAGACGAAACCGGGAACGCTGCCGGATAAAGTCCTCCTCGGTGAATCGCTCATAAGTATAGTGAACCTGTTCAAGGAGATGATGGATTCGGTGTCGCATGGAGAATCTGCAACGGCGAAGACGTTGAAGGATTGCTTCCAGATCAACAATTCAATGTCCGGTGATCTGGTTGGGCACATCAGCGTCTACATAAGGATGTCGTGCTTCGGGAAATTGATCGTGACCCAATTCCAGATGAATCTCGAGGATAAATCCGTCGAATTCAAGGCTAAACAAGGACACTATCTGTTCAAGTATAACAAGAAGGAGGGGAGCTTTTGTCCGTCATCTTGCAAATTGCCTTCGGCGCAGAGCAGCATGCCTTCCTGCTGCATGCCGCCCTCGAACAATCAACAAAGGTACGGTCAAGCACAACCTTCTTCTGGTTGGAATCAACCGCCCTGCTATCAACCTCCGCCATGCATGGAGCAGAGCTACAAACAACAAAGACCTCCAAGTGCGCCTTGCACAATGCAATCGCAGCAGTACAATCAGCATCAACAACAAGGTTGCAAACCACAACCACCTTGCATGCCGCAACCTTTATGCATGCAACAGCAGTATCAGCAGCCGTATCAGCAGCAGCAGCAGCAACAGCCACAACCACCTTGCATGCCTCCTCCTCAACCACCCTGCATGCAGCCTCCTCGACAACCACCCTGCATGCCGCCTCCTCCTCAACCACCCTGCATGCCAACACTGCAAGAGATCCCCTGCAACGAATGCCAAGTGCCCAGCATTTATCCGTCCGAAGACAGTTTCCAGGAGATCGGTGCTTCGATGGGCGGCAACGCGTTAAAAATCCGCGTCCATAAGGAGTCAACGAAAGTGGAACAATGCGACGACTTTTCCATGTCATCAGAGAGACAACAGTACAAATGTCCGATACCGAATTGTCCCTACAACGAAACCCCAAGCGAAGAGATGGAAATCTGTCCAGCAGCTAAAAGAAAGTCCAAATCTCCGTCACCGGCGTGTCAGCAACAACAGCATAGAAAACCGACGTGCAGTTGCAGCCCGCCAGAGACGCAGCAGACCAAACTATCTATGAGAACGGGAAACGACGATGGAAATGTTCCTTTTAATTTCAACGTAACCGGCTGCTGTCCATCGAATAACGTTTCCATAATTCCTCCCACTTGCACCCTGAAGGATGGTACGCAGGTGACGGAGATATCGGATCCTCAGAAGGAGATGTTCATTTTGAAGATTGGCAAGAAGTCGGAAGGATCGAGCTCGAAGAAGAAACGGTTGGAGCTGGAGCTGTGCACTCCCAAGGGGAAGGAGATGAAGCCGCCGCCGCAGTTGGAATCGCGGGATGCGCAGTACGAAATTACCGATTTTCCGGATGGTTATTTGGAGAATTTCTATGGGAAAGATAAGTGGAAGAAGATGGTGAAAGATCAAGGCGGGTTTGGTGGAAAAGGAGGAGGAGGAGGAGCAGGAGGAGGAAGTGGTNNNGGCGGTAAAGGTGGTAAAGGTGGAAGACGTGGTGGAGGAGGAGGAGGAGGTGGCGGAGGAGATGACGATGACGATGAAGATGGCAACGGCGGTGGAGGTGGAGGTCGCGGTGGTAGAAGAGGAAAAGGTGGTAAAGGTGGCGGCCGAGGTGGAGGAAAGGGCGGCGGCGATGGTAAAGGTGGTAAAGATGGTAAAGGTAACAGAGTGGGCATCGGAAAGGCGGGCGGCGTGTACATGGATAAACCACAGAAACCGCAAAGGGCGGCTTGTCACGTGAGCGGTTCCTTCGGGCCCTGTTCATCCTTCAGTCCGTTCTCGAGACCTTGTCCACCTTGCAGACCCTGTCCACCTTGCAGACCGTGCTCCCCTTGTCCGCCCTGTCCATCGCCCTGCAACAAGGCAAGCAAATTCTCGAACGATTGTTGCTGGTAATAAAACGCATAAAAAAAAACTCATATCACCTGTGTTATGTTTTGTTTACGTCCCAATCTGTTTGTACTTGTCCTATGTAAATAAAAGCTATTTTCTATTTATTCGCGTGTATGATGATTGTGCAACGTTCGGCTTTTCGTTATCGACAAAAGTTAAACAAATCGCTTTACCTTGGCAAAAAAAATTCAAAAATAAAAATACACTATCACAAAATGTATGTCAAAATTATCATGTAACAAGAACCCGTCGATTTTCATCATCCGGAAACTAAGCATACCATAATGTCGAAATTCTCAAAAGAGAATCTGTACCTCCTGGAGTTCCTCGTGGACAAGGTGAACCTTGAGTTCTGTGCTGCGCAGATGTTGAGGTGCGTCCACTGCTTTCGAAAGGAATTAAACAGTTTGGATTTGAATGTTTGATTGTAATTTTTGTAGATGCGTTCCGGGCGAGACGTGCGTCTCGTTCCAATTCCTGAACAATCCTCCGATTCCGATATGCGAAAGAGATTTCGTGCCGAAGATGAGAAACTACATGGAGGGATGCAGCGGCTGCGGTAACATCAAGAACGGTAAATCGTGTCTGTTCTCGTTGACGCAGCAGCAGATCGCCGAGCTCGAGAAGAAGTTCGACATCAACGTGGAGGTGTTCAAGAAGCTGAAGGAGGACGACCCGCAGGATAAGATGAACGTGGGACAGTCGGTGATACCGCTTCACCAGATGTTCCAAGAGCTCATGTACACGGCGAACGCGCAGGATTCGGCTTCCACTAAAACGATCAAAGACTGCTACAAGATCATGAACAGTCAGAACGATCTGGTCGGCCATCTGAGCTGCTACATGCGCATCTCGTGCTTCGGAAAATCCATCGTCAATCAGTTCCAGATGAACATGAAGGATAACAGCGTGGACTTTAAGGCCGACCAGGGACACTATCTCTTCAAATACAACAAGAAGAACATTTCGGACCCGGTGAAGAAGAGTTGTCCACCATCAGGTCACGTCGATTCAAATCGTGGTGGTGGTCAGTACCCTTCTGGATCTCAACCAACGCCGCCTTGCGGTTCTCCAGCGGTCTGCGGACCCGATGACCCGTGCGGCGGTGGAGGTCAACCGCAGGTCAGCTGCTGTCAGAACGTGAAGACGGAAGCGCCCGGATGTCCGTGCATGGTCAGGGATGAGGGCGTTCAGAGTGAGCCGGCCGGCAAGGAAAAGAAGGGCGGTAAAAAGGGCGGAAAGAAAGGAAAGAAGAAGAAGTAAAAGGTAAACACCAATTGAAATATTTTAATATTTATCGAATCATATGATCAAACTAAAATAGTTTCAGTTCTAAAAGTGTACTTTTTTAATGTAAAGGTGCGCTCCGCAAATTAGAATGAGTTTATTGAGGTCAATGTTAAAACAACGTGTGTAGGTCGTGTAACATTTTACATATTCTCTCATTATACAATATCATTTAGCGATCCTTTTTGCTACGGAGAAGTTCAAATGCGTCGTTATATATTGTGATTACTAGTGCATTTGAAAAGTTGCGTGTTTGGCGTGTTTTTTTTTTTATAAACAAGAAGTGCAATTTTTAGATTCGCACGCAATCATCAATCGTTGTTTCATCATGTTTCAAAAATAAATTAAAGGTGGATGATTTTTTTTTTAAATATTATATTTTTGGGATAATTTAGTGGTAAAAGTTTTAAACAAAATTAATTAATCATAGCTTCATCGTCAGTCAAAAAAATGATGATTAATAGAAGATGTAATTAAAAACAAAAAGTAAAGAAATGAAATTATTTGGTTACGAAAATAAGTAAAACTGCAAATGCACGCAATCATCAAACGTTATTTCATCAGGTTTCACAAAAGGTGGATGTTTTTCTAAATTTTATATTTGTGGGATAATTTAGTTGTAAACGTTTTAAACAACAACTAAATAATAGAAGTTACAATTCAATTATAAAAGAATTAAAGTACTTGCATGAAATTAATTAATTATGGTTTAATGATAAATATAGGATATAATTAAAAAGAAAAAGTAAAGAAATGAAATTATTTGGTTACGAAAATAAGTAAAATGCAAATTGCACGCAATCATCAAACGTTATTTCATCAGGTTTCACAAAAGGTGGATGTTTTTTTAAATTTTATATTTGTGGGATAATTTAGTCGTAAACGTTTTAAACAACAACTAAATAATAGAAGTTACAATTCAATTATAAAAGAATGAAAATACTTGCATGAAATTAATTAATTATAGTTTAATGATAAATATAGGATATAATTAAAAAGAAAAAGTAAAGAAATGAAATTATTTGGTTACGAAAATAAGTAAGATGCAAATGCACGAAATCGTCAATCGCTGTTTCATCATCAAAAATAAGATGTTAATTGTTGAAAGTGTATATTTCTTTTTGTTGGCATTTCATCAAGTGGTTGTATTTTAGAGTTGGGCATTAATAATTCTTTTGTTTTATGTGTGCATGCGTGCGTGTGCAGCGGGGGCCTGTACGAAAGGACGAACTTAATACGGCTGGAAATTGCATCAGCTTTTCCATGGAACTCCTCCACCTCATTGGACAATTCACAGTTGGGCAGTTGTAATAGCTGGGGAGTAGTCAGAGTTGTCGGAGTAGTAGGTAGTAGTATTCGTCAGCGAACAGTGAGCGAGTGAATATGTGACAGAAGACGCCGGCGCTGAAGACGACGAAGCGGCATTGCATCATCATACAGAAGAAAACTTTCGTCTCAAATCGATCATCCAACAAAATAAATGGTATGCTCTAGAAATATATCCGTGTTGTTCTGATTTATGTGAAAAGAAGAAGCCACGGCTTTATTCGCACAAGAAATGCATACAAAAATCCCGTCTCGTTTCGAGTCGAGTTCGACACAAGAGCAGAGCAGAGCACCACGTGGCTTCTCGTTTTCTCTATTTTTACCCACGCGAATTTTGTGGCCGTGCGATTCTTTATTTAGTACAACTGAGTCGGTGGATGTAGAGTTAACAATTTATTATGGGGGGTGATAATAGTAATAGTAGTAGTAGTAATAGTAGTATAGACTTTTCTCGAAAGTTTCAAGTTGCAAACTTTTTGAAGTCCACGTAATACCGAAAGTGGCGGGAACTGGGTGAGAGCTATTTTTACGCAGACTATTTTCAATTGCAACTTATTTTTGGGTCATCATCCTTTCCCGTATGAAACATTCATCTTTGATGACACTCGCTTTTAACAATCTGCGCTCTCTCGATGCATACACGTACAAGAAGATGCACGTCGCGTGGGCAGACTTAGACACATTCATTCGACTCCCCCGCAGACACGGATTGGCCATGAAATCATTGCCGACGCTCTTAAATAACATCGAGGACCTTGAAAACTTCTACATCAGAATCTTTATAAAAAAAGAAGACGTACAGGAGTAAAAATAAAACTTAGGGATTATTTCATTAATTATAAATTCGCGACTTCCGTCATCTGTTTTACTGCTTTACTGCTTTACTTATATTGTTCCACGCAGATAGTATTACGTAACCGGCTGCAAATTTGAATTTCAAATTTCTTTCTGGTAAATTATTGAATTAATACGATGATGCGCGATACTTGCCAAGTAAGCGCCTCTCAAAATCAAGAGTAAATCCATCGCGTTTACCAATTAAAGCAACTAGAGCAATTAATGTCTAATTGCAAATCCTTAAACTTTGATCTCTCGTAAATAGTACGTGCAATCGGTTTTTACTGCACCTTGCAGCCCTCTTAATTTGTTTTTTTACCAATTAAGTAATTAACAACAACAGCAACATCCAGTTTGAATAATCCTAAAAAACATTTTCGAAAACACATTCTTTTTACGTAATTCGTATTTTTTTAAGTAAATTCAAGTAATGTTGTAGTTGTAGTTCAAACAAGTTTCACAAATATTTGTGTTTGAAGATGCGTCGACTTTCTTCTTGTGCGGTCTTGGCGCTTCCATTCATTCGTAAATTCAAAAATTTAAAATTTATTAATCTCTTAAGAAATCTTGTCTACACACACACACACATCAAATCCACCTGACGCCTATTTTTAGAATGCGAAGACCAGCGAAGATACTCATGAATGCATTCTTCTGTTATGTAAGAAAGTGCGCTGCGTCGGAAAGTTCTATTCTTGCGGCTCTGTGTGTGTGTGTGTCTTATCTGAATAGCAATTAGTTTCTTCTTGCAGCGAGAACGGATGTCGGAGGGTCAACGCCAATAAACCGAGGCGATGACGGAAAATAGATTGTCGTTTTCGTACTGCTGCTGCTGCTGCTGTTGCGTAATTGATAATGCGATGAAAACAAAAGAATCGAGAACAACAACAACAAAACAAAAAAAAAACAAGTGAATTCTATTTTAAGTTGTTGTCATGGATAATAATAATAAATATACTTGCGGATGTTTTCGTCGCAGTCGCATTACATTGTTGCCCTTGCGTTATCGACTTATGACTTATTATTTGTTGCGATCGGCGCAAAAAAGAGGACAATTAATCATTGAAATATTTAACAAATCATTTTGCAAAATGAAAACTTGTACTATTATTTTGTAAACGAAAATCGCGTAAAATGTAAACTTCAGTTTAACATTTTCCAAATAAAAACGATTATTGAAAAGAAATGAATTGTCGTGTCCCAGGGATGGTTTTCTGGACACCGTGGGATATCTTATTCTATTGTCGTTGTGGAATCTCAGTTGTTGGGATTTTAATGAAATTTCGTTTGGTTTTACATAACTTTATTTGTTATAAGACTATGTTCATCTTTGAAGGTTTTATTGAGACTACTTCTAAATACTTATTGTAGTTAATTCTTATTAATACTGAATGGAAGTTTGAGAGATCTGTCTAATCTGCAGTTTAGTTTTATCAGTTGAAAATACGAAGAAACGATGCAAACGGTCACTGTCTTCCATGGGATTTACCTACTTTGCATATTGCATATTCTGTTAATGATCTATAATTTAGTGGTTGGACACAACAGAATGTTTGAAATCTAATTTATTTGCTTGTAATGCGTGAAATTTCCAACGTGCTCTGTAGTGAAAGAAAAATCGATCCATTTTTTTTTTGTTTAGGGTTCGCGTGTACACTTTTAGGGGGACGAGAACCGAGGGAACAGGTATAATAATACCCTAACGGTCGTCACCCTCTCTCTCTTCGGCCGCACAATTTCCTCTTGAAACATTCATGCGTCCAATTATTACAGCCGAGATCACGAAACTAGAAGACAACAATCATATAACCTTTTTTTGTAGTTTGCAGCTTAATTGCGTCCGGCGGCGGCTCTCTTGATAAGAACCGCTTATTTGCATATAATTACAATGCTTTTATCTCTCGTTGGCATTAAATATAGTATTTTCTTTCATACTTTTCATTTATATAAATGATTAACTTTTTTATTTATTTTTTATATATATATAATTAAACAATGAACTTATTGTGTTTCCTTATTTACTTAGCAACACACACACAAAACAAAACAAAGAGACAATTGTTACAAGTTTGTGATAATTGCAGTCCTGCAATTGGGCATGAAATAACTTCCTGTTGCTAGGGAACCACACACAAACACACACAAACTAGATGCAATTTGCAGTGTCAACGAGAAAACGAGAACGAGATCTAAACTGTAATTACGTAATTCGTAGGAAATTCAATATCCTCTTGAATTCCAGCAAACCGAGCTACTTTCAAGCATCGTCCGTTTACAGTCTTTTAACAAATTTATTATATGAAAGACAAAGAAAAAATTAAGTTCTTATTTTATGTTTTACTCTGTTACAATTATAATTTTAAAATTTGAACGTGTTGTATGATTTGCTCATGCAATAGAAATTGATTCAGAAATCAAAGCGTGCAATGAAAGGAAACAATATCGGTTTACCATACGCTCTTGTATCTACCTGCTACGATAATATTTCCATATCCTATGTGCGGTTTACAAAAATTGTTTTTTTTTTACTGTTGTTATTATCAAATGTATTTTGCAGCGAAAGAAATCTAAGTATCTTCGATAATTAGATAATTCTAACGAATTAGGAAACGTTAAAAGAAAAACTTCCGTTAGACGGTAATAAAATTTCTTCTCGACGTAAAATTATGGTCATTACATCATTATGTAATTACGATTCTTCGGAGAGTAAGTTTCGAACATTGATGTATAATTACCTATTATTATATCCATTAAATAACTAAGTTAACTATATTTAATATATAAATACTAAAGAGATTCATTTTTGGATAAAATCCGATCTTTATGACGGTTGTAAAATAATAATCTTGAGAGCTTATTAAACACTTTACGATGTTTATCTGCTACCACGATTGTAAAACTCAAAGAATACGAAACATTACGTAAACTCTATTGATTTTTACCGTTGTGGGAATAGATAACAAAAAAAATAACAACACTTGATGGCGCATCAAAGATATCACCTGTGACAAAACAAAAAAAAAAGTATCGATTCGGACACAGAAACCAGATGTTTATCCAGTTAACTGTACGTCATTTGAATGAGTTTAAGTCCTGTTAAAAATCAAGTCAAGACCTTTTAACAAACAACAACAAAAAAAAAGTTATTTGTTTGGTAAGTGACAGTAGCAAACAATTGCAATAGAATATTTACAAAAAAAAATCAAGCAGGTCACCTTGTAAGGGCGATTCGGTGAGTGTGCGTTTCTAACAACTGAAAGACGGATTTATCACGCTTATGGGACAGACGATGATTGATTTGTTGTCTTTCTAATCGTTTTCCGTTCGTTCAACTTTTACAATAGATAAATAAATCGAATTGCGCCTTCGCGACGATGTTCGAATTACGTTTTGAGGAGGAAACCGTACACGTACACTTCTACAGATTCTTCGGGAAAAGACGTATTGGATTGCATCTGAATCGATCGATGGTTACGCAACAACCATCGGCGCGCGCTATTGTCTCTACTAATTAGTGGAACGCATCTAATTCTTTTGCATGTATGTGCCCAAGAACAATTCCGTTCCAGACGTTATCCAATTATTTATTGCGTTGTGCAAAGGAATCAATCAAAGACCTTAACTAGGATCGTAGACGATAGAGATTGTTATTGTTTAACAATCAATTCCGAAGGTCGATCGATCGTCTGCTCTCCTCGAAAAGGTTATTGCTTAATATATAATCAAGACCGACAAAAAAAAAAGTATCTAATAATGAGAAAATTAATGCCTGTTACGATCAAAGCTTCGTAGCAATATCTTGAAAGAAAAATAATAAAATTTATAAATTACATTTTGTATTTGCTTTTATGGCTAATAAAATGAGCAGTTAACGCGTAACGAAAGAAAACACTATTAAAAATGAAATGTTATAAATTTACATTTGTATAAATCATTGACAGTTAACTTATTATTGTTGTTTTTAGTTGAAATAAATGAATTCTATCTTATATTGGATCATAAGAGCTTCTATGTTAAAAGACATAGAAAAAAAAGGCAGGCTGTGGTCAAATTTTTGACCTGCGTTCTGCCGTGTTGCCAAGTCTTCAAGACCACGACACGCATACCACAAAAGATTGGCTAATTAATTAAGAAAGGCTAATTCTCACTGTCGTTAATTTAAAGTTTCCGTTAAAGTTTATAACTTTAAAATTAAATTGTATTGTTAATATTCATCGAACATCTTTTTGACGACTCTTACCAATACGAAGAATATCGGTAATAAATTATCGTTTACATCTGTGGTAACGGCAAAAAATTGCGTTTACACGCCCGAAGCCGGGTTAGTATAGCACGTAGAGGTCGAAGAATGCGCGCCAGGTAAATGCAAAGTGGAAACTGGTTTTGGCAATAGTGTTAACGTCGTCCCTTTTCTAGTTTTTCCCCCTTCGAAAAGGGAACTTATTCACAGCTTTAAATTGGCAGGTAGACTGAAATGATATGATGTAGTGTGTGTGAAATGCAACTGATTTTTAGTTTGTTTGCTCCTAACGTTTCCGTTTCCTGCGAACCGACAACACTTTTACTCTCCTCAAATAATTCCATACCGAATTCAATTTACGCCTCGATAATTATAGAACTCAAACAAATATTAAAACTACACAAGGAGCTAATAAAAAAAAATACTTTTCTTTATGAAAATAAACTATTATTCTAGTGTGTTTATTTATTCAATAAATATAGCAAATCCAATAATTAGTCAAAAGCCGGGAGCTTCATTTAAAGCCAATACTCAATTGATTATCAAATTATATTATTGCTTTAAGTTACAGTAAAACACGATTTTTCCAATAATTTAAGTTTTGTGACTGTATAAATATTTGACTTCGAAGCCGTTGGATGTAAATAAACCGAAGATAATGCGACACAAGTATTTCCACATATTGGGTTTATACAATTTCCACTTTATATTTACTTCTAAGGAGAAACGTGTTCATAAGACAGGCGTCCTTAGTAACTAGTGTAGCGTCCATAACAACCACTCACTCACTTGTCATTGAATCCAGAGCAACTGGAAGATGTCCTTAGCAACTGTCATTGGGTAACGTCCTCATTGTTAATCTCGATTAATTTATTATTTCTTTGATTATATAATCAATACAGATACGTTTCATTGGTATCTCTATTTTTAGAATGAAAGCATTAAGAATTCAATAACTATTATTAGTAATGTTAATTGTAAGACGATGATCGATTTACTCAATTTTTACGATGCATGCGTCCACTCATCATGCACTTTATGTCGTTACTTATCATTATGCAAAAAATATGCAATTTCGACGAACCAATTTATTATTGCTTCATGAAACGCAATTTCAGGCGCTGGCCTGTCGACAACACATCATAATTAATTGATTCCGGTGATCGTTTAAAGAGCAATTTAATTAGATAAGCTCTTTATCAAATTGATAAAATAAAAAGTTCTGTAATTTGCCATTTTCATAATCAAAATTGGATGGAATGCCAATTTTTGTTTGTTTACATCGATGTTTCTGGTAAACATCTCAAGACCTGGTTAATAAATTGATTGCTTTTTTTGTCATAATCATCTGTTTGTTGTCAGAATTGACATTGACAATATTCAAAGAATAAAATCCATTGGGTTTTTTTTTTGCACGAGAAGTTCAAAAGGTAATTTTCAACTGTACTTTATTAAATTCTTGTAACACGATAATAAGGGTACAAATGTACACTATTCAATTTAATTAGATTTAAGTTGTTCGATAATTCAACTTAACTACAGGGTGGCCAAATTGAACTGCAACTTTTCAGAACTCTGTATTTTCTTTTATTAGAAATTGGGTTTTATTGAACCGCAAGCAAAAAAATGTTGGAAAACAATTAAATTTTTTATGGGCTTTATTGAACACATTAACACTTTGGTATATTTTAATACTGATATTGACCTGTAAAATGACCAATACCGAAAAGTTCGATTTTGAGTATTTGTTGCATGGTTTTCGACTACGTCGCGAATTTCATTCAATTTGAGCCTTAAGTTTCCGAACCACTTCTACCACAGATTTAGTTATTTTCCGACCACCAAAATAGCATTTTATAACACTACTAGCATCGTTATAACATGTTATGGTTCGAAACACAAAAGATTTATTCACATCAAGGTGTTCGAGGGCTCTAACAGTTACCACTTTTGGTTTTCCGCTCAAATATTGGGCTATCACACGTTTGAATTCCATCACACATAACTTTTTTCCCAAGAAACTGAGAAGCAAATGCTTTTGCAGGCTTATAAACAATAAAATCAGCTATCATTAGCCGAAATATGGACACAACATTGCCAACGGCTCAAAAGTTATAGCATTTTTAAGTTAATTGCAGTTCAATTGGGCCCACTTTGTTTACCATCACAACACTTTATCTAATTTCTTTTTTCCATCGTTTCTTTGAAATTGATTTACATAAATTTTAATATGCTGCACGTGGTGAATAATTAGAATTGCGAGCAGTCGAAAGTAATGACAAAATTACAGCTATCACCTACAGTATCCAATGTGATAAAGCACTCAAAAGTTTTGGATTATGTCATGCGTTTTGAATTATTCATTGCAATCGAAATATTGCGCAAAATGTTTATAGTAATTGAGTTTTACACGAACTGAACGCAAATCGAAAGTGGTAAAAACCAGGTGAATTGCAGTTAAATTACCTTCAATATTAAATGCAATTACTTATTAAAATTACGATAATTAATTAGATGAAGAATTCCATCAATCAGACGGTTATCGTTTTTTTTTTGCACATGCCAAAAAACACGGATCGAAGTAAACATAAACTCGTTTTTTAAGCTCAATAGTTTGTTTGCCGCGAGCAGCGCGTGTCTCGTTGCGAACTTTGATTGATGAGTGTTTACATACATTTACATACATTTTCGACTTTAGTTTGCGATTAACGGAAGAAAATAAAGAATAAAAACAGGAATAGCAATGGAAATTCATCTTACTACTTGATACTTGCCAAGTGAAAATGACCCATGTACGAAACACTAGAGAATGATCATCAAATGCATGCGTTTCTCAAAATTTTTAAATTCACTTTTACTTGTGACAAGTACGCACCATCAAGTGGGAGGAGGGACGGCAGGGGAGGGGGTATCTCTCAGGTTTCTGTTTTATGTAATCCGGACGTGGTGCAGTCAGTGCACGTTTCGATATCGGCTGGATACGACGTATATTTGTTGTAAGTTTGCTTTTAACTCGAACATTTTCAAACTCGATATAGTTGAAATATATAGTAAATCGACGTGTGAATACGTGGGACGTGCTCACGATGCACGTGGTAACAATAATCGCTTCCACCTGTCGACTTGCGACAGTGCGCTCTTCAAAGTCGTTCATCAACGTTAACTATCGCGCATTTCCATATCGATGAGGATGAACGCGTGAACCAATCACTTCTTTTCATTCATTCATTAATATAATAACTTCATTCTGCATCGTCGTTATCAATTCAAAGACGCATGCTTTTATAATTTGCAATTAGTGAGAGTAAAAGTATTTTGTGTTCAAATTACTTTAACTATCTGAAATAAAAATGGAAATGTGCATGTTTTTTTTTCTATATTTGCCAGAACAGTTTCAATGGCTGGTTCGTATCCTTGAACCTGTTATCAATACTATAAATAAAGCATGTCCCAGTTTTTTTTCATAATTGTTGTTAGAATTGTGGAAACGAACGCTTCTAAATTCACGTTTACTTTAAAACAATCTCTATTTATCATTAATTAAAATTCGCGTAATACAGATTCCATGTGGTTATAAATCATATAAAACATGTGCTAATAATTAGTATTAGTGTATTTAGATTATAACGAAATACGAGATAACTACGAAAAAACACATAAATTACTAAGTAATCTAACTTTGTATACACTATAAAATGTACAAATTGTAGTATTGATTATTTTCGTATTTTAGCTGTAAAAGTTCAAATAATAAAGTTAATAAAGTTTGTGATAACTACGAAAATCTTATTAATAATCGAGTGTGCATTTGAAACAAAATAATATAGAGAATCCGTCAAGTCAAAGTTGAATAATTCAGTAGATTTCCAAACCTAACTAAGTACATAAAATTAGAATTCAATTTATTTTCGCGATAACTATAAAGTGCACTTTAATGAATAAACATGCAATTAGAAAACTAATACTGTAAGGAATAAAGTAAACTTATCAGTTGACTTATACAGTGGAACCTCGCATAACGAGCAAATTGAATTGTAAGAAAAATGATTGAACTCGTTATGCGAAGTTCGACTGTAATTCACTGATTTTTCTCGTAATTCGAATGGAAACATTAGAATTAATGAGACCGTTAAATGGAATTAAACATAAATCATCTTCCCTCTAATCAAAAGCGTTTCTTTAATTTGCGTTTGCTATCTCCTCGAACCCATTAAACGCGATCTAGTTTGTCGTTTCGCCTCTCTTACGAAACAAAGGATTTCAACCTCTTTCCTTTCTTTGGACGTTTCGCGACGATAACTCCTCTGACCCGAACCCGACCCACCAACAATGCGTTACATTTTTTATGGGCAAAGTCAAATGGAAAGATTACACCATGTGAACCATGAAATAAAAATAATTTTTGTACATGCAGATTGCGGTGGCTTGTTATTTGAGCGAGAGTTCAGTTCCTGATAGCAAAATATCCGTGCAGGAATTAAAAAAAAATAAATAAATAAAATCAGTTCCAACCAACCAAGATATCTGTGGAAACAAAACAAAAGCGGGAATATTGGATTTCCAAGACTCTCTCTTTATATACTTTATATACTTTATATACTTTATATAAAGTATTATACTATTTTTGTCTTCTGTAATCTAAAACCTGATAAATTCATGATCAATTAAAGATGTTTTGAGGAAATATACCAAATAGTTTCAGCATTCTGCATTTAGAAACGAAAATAAACAACAGTTTGTTATTGCGGGAAAACCCCATCAAAATATTAATTAAAAACGAAAAAAAAGGAGAAGATGCAGAAAATTCGAGGAGGGTCAAGAGTTATCGCCTTGGAAATCAATTAATAGACGATTTAATGCATTTTCTCTGTTATTTTTAGACCGGGAAATTGCGAAATTAGTTTGTTTTTTCTTTGTTCAATTACGTTTTCAGAAATTGAAAAATGTCCGTTACTTAATATACGTTTTTTTTTTAATTGCAGAACTAATTGGATACGAAACAAATAATTCCAATTTGCAGAGAAGATTCTTGGAAGAGAGAGAAAAGCATAACAAGAATTGAAAACGGTGCAACGGTATTCGCATACCATGGTAAGAGTTTACTTTTAATTAAGTTTAAATCTTTCTTTTCAAAGCTAAAAACAATTCAATATTGAGATTACTTTGGATACTTCCAATTCGATGTTTTAGAAAATGCAATATTTGCTTATAAGAAATGAATTAGTGTTCTCTAAACTACTAATACTGCATGATTAACTAACAATTAAGAGTTATTTTTTAAATTTCAATGATTATCATTTTCTCCATTCGTAAATTAACCGGAGTGATTAATCAGTAATTAACAGATGATTCAATGAAGTGAATGTCAGATTTCAAAAGTATTATGAATCAAAGTAATTGCAATTAAAGTGTACATAATTAGACGTAATGAAATGAACGCATCTCTATTATTCGATGAACAAAAAAAAAGTAATGAATTGCACGTACATTTTTAGTTTTCCGAACGCGTGCCAAAAAAAGAATGTCGACTGAATGATTTTTATTTTCCTCTTCCAAAAAAGATCCTTTCACTCGCATTGAAATTCGCTGCGATTTCTTCCCCAAATTGCATCACTCGACGAAACTGTTCACTTAACATTTCAACATTTCAATTGAATTTTATGTAAAAATCTGACCAATTAATGTTTTGTATTGTTTTGCAGACAGACAAGGCGCCAGTAGCAACAACGGAATTGGAGACGTTCCTCCCCCAAGACGGTTCCATCACCAATGGAAACAAGTAAGTGTTGTTGTCTCGTTATGCGTCGTTTTTCTTTTGTGTATTATTTGCTTAACGTCGCGGAATATTTGCGATTGTGTCCCGATATGTGCATGCATCGCATTTTTCTGTAACGGTTTGCAGCAAGCGGGGGAAAAAAAGCGCAAGCGAGTGCGAAATCTAGCTGACCGAAGGATAGAAATAACCGGACGATAGCATTATACGACTTCGCTGTTTTATTTTTTGTTTTGAACATTTTGCGCGATGATTTATTTATCGGTGAGCTGACGAAAGTTGAGCACACATTTTCAAATTACAACCGAAGCGTCTACAGTTGTTTGCTCTAAAGGATACAGTTTTAGTGTATTCTGGACAATGATGGATGATTCGGCTGCGAAAAGAAAGAAGTACGTTTATTTATTTATTTTCCTCAATTTCGAAGTAATTAATTTGAATTTTTTTACATTTCAAGCGAAGTTAATTTAGCGATAAATGTCTTGCAAAAGGATAGTAATTGCCTTCTTAATACTTTGTTTTCGAGGAAATGCAGTCGGCACGTGTCGCGGAAGCTATAAAAATCCGATGCAATTGATCTGTGTAATTTTACTTAATGCAATCTTCGTGTCATCTTTAAGCAAAAAAACATTCTCAAATTGTGTCTTTTGCTTTACATGTACAACTTGTTATGTCTTCATTGGATATTTTTAATGATTTTTATTATGAGTTTACGAAATAACGTTATGATTTTGCAGATACAAAGTGACGAAGGAGGATCCGGAGGCGGCAAACGGAGCCCTCAACCATGACTTCGACCCGTTCAAGGCCCGAGTGCTCGACCATCCCGTGTCGTAAGTATCCTTGGCGCAAAAAAATTTGACCTAGAATTGAACACTTGATAATCTCTCTTCAATAGAAAAACACGACGGTTCGCCTAATCTCAGATACGACCTTTAAATTCACATTTTCCGACTCATTTTTGGACTTTAGGTCATACGTAACTTTGACCCTTCAATGATGACCCGCGTTCATGTTTATTGCGGAACATCCAATACCTTCAATGTAATACAACACTCTCACAAACAATATTCAGTTCGAATTACTTAATTATAGTTGTTGTTTGTAACTTGATTGATGATTAGAGACACACGAACAATTATACTTGAGTTGATAATCTAAGCATAAATTATCAAAAATTCACTGCGAAAACCAATCAGTAACATTAAGAAATATTATGAAATGAAAGAATATTGATGAAAATCCTGCTAAATAAATACACCCCTAAAGTAAACAGACTGAGCGAAATTATGTGAAAGAGATTAGATAAGCCTTGAAATTGACTACCGAATTTCATTAGTTTCTAAAAATTTGTTCAAATCTATTGAATCTGATTTATTTTTTTAGCAAACAAGTTAGATATTGTAAATAATTTTACGCTTCTACGAATAGTTTGCGTAGTCTTCCAATAATATTTACGTTGTCTGAGAAGAAATGAATGAAAGTGCGTACAATTTACATATTGAAGTACAGTGGAACCTTCGGATATTTACTCGTGTATACACAAGTTTTGCGTCACTCGTTATCCGAGGTTTCACTGTATATTGTTTTTCATGAGTTCCTTTAAATGTTGTACTGTAAAATTCATTTGTATTATGTCTGTTTCATAAGTCTTGGAATTGATTTAATGATTGATTAAAGTTTAAATTGGTTAAATTTGTGATTAATTGTTTTATTCGTTTTCAGGGATTGCGACACACTCACACATTTACTTAAGGCTTCTTTGGGTACGGGAATATTGGCAATGCCCGCCGCTTTCATGAGCGCCGGTCTCGTGGTCGGTATCTTCGCGACGATAATCGTGGCCATCATTTGCACACATTGTTCGTACATATTGGTAAGTGAAGAGATTGTTAAATTGGAATTAGGAAATCGAGTTGCTGCACCAACTATTCAATGTATTAGGGTGCCCGCATAACAGTCCGAGCAATTGAGACTTTTATTGCCAAAGAGACCCACAAAGAGATTCAATTCAAGTGGGTTAAACTGATTTGCGGCCACTTTAAGACCGATTTATCACTGTGTTTTGAAACGCTAACGGTGATGATGATGATGTTGATTTTGTGTGCAGGTTGTCTGCGCTCACGAACTGTACAAAAGGTCAGGAAAGACGGTGATGAGTTTCGCCGACGTGGCAGAGGAATCTTGCAGGAGAGGACCGAAATGGAGTAAACCGTTCGCGTACGCGGCGAGGCAAATCGTTCTCCAAGGCATCTTCGTGACGTACTTCACGACGTGCAGCTGTTACGCCGTGATCGTCGCCAAGAACTTCGAGCAGGTCGCCTCGCATTACATGGGCGCCGAAGTCAGTCTCCGACTGATCATCGCCATCCTTCTGATACCGCTCATCATCCTCTCATATATTCCAAACTTGAAGTATCTGGCGCCGGTGTCGATGGTGGCTAACGTCTTCATGGCCGTCGGATTGGGCATCACCTTCTATTACCTCGTCTCCGATATTCCGCCGATCACAGAGAGACGACTCGTCTCGCCGATCTCCACCTTCCCCGTCTTCTTCAGCATCACGATCTTCGCCATCGAAGCCATCGGCGTTGTCATGCCGCTGGAGAACAACATGGAAACACCTCAGCACTTTGTCGGCATCTGCGGTGTCCTCAATCAAGGCATGAGCGGCGTCACCTTGATCTACATCTTCCTCGGTTTCTTGGGTTACTTGAAATACGGAGACGAGACTTTAGGTTCGATCACATTGAATCTGGAACCTGGCGACTAGTAAGCAAACACACACACTTTATAACAACTTGCATCTATAATTCAACTTTTATATTTATCTTCGCAGCGCCGCCCAAGCTGTTAAAATCCTGATCGCCCTTGCCGTTTTCTGCACATTCGGCCTGCAGTTCTACGTCGCTCTGGACATTGTTTGGAACGGAATCAAGGACTACGACACCTGCAGAAAATTCCCGACCATCGCCAACTACATCCTCAGGACGGTTCTCGTCACCCTTTCGGTGGTGATAGCCATAGCGGTGCCAACTATCACGCCCTTCGTCTCTCTGATCGGAGCGTTCTGCTTCTCTATTCTGGGTCTCCTCGTTCCCGTCTTCCTCGAGATCATCACCTTCTGGGACAAGGGTTTCGGCAAATACAACTGGAAGATTTGGAAGAACGTCGTCGTCGTTATAGCCGGTATCTTCGCCTTGGTCTTCGGCTCGAAATCAGCGATAGAAGACATAGCAACCATTTACACAACGTAAAATGAGTGACAAATAATAGGACACAATTGGAAAACCGAAATCAATGTTCCTTTAGCCAATTTATATAAAATTTTATTTGTTTTCTTTTTTTATATATATATATATTTGTGTATGAGTTGTATATTTGAATGTACACTATTGTGTACACTTGATTTGTTTTTCTTTCTTTTGTTCTCTTACGAGCAAACACCATGTACATAGTTATTAATATGTACGCAATACAAATTGATCATATTTATATTGAAATTCGAATACTTTTACTCTTTCTTTCTTTCTTCGTTCACGATTGTGCAAAAGCTTCACACAAGTGCACTTAATCATTGTAGATAATAAAAGAAAACATTATTATTATTATTATCATCATTATTGCTATTTGCGTATGTAAACACCGGAAACAAAATGAAAACAACGACATCAACAAAGTAAAACAGTAAAAGAAAAAATAAATAAATCGGGGGAGAATTAATAATTTTAGATGTTATATATAAATTTTATATAAAAAAAAAGGAAAAGATTTTTACTAATACTAGAATGAATGATTTACGTCGAATGCATTTTATACAGATTTTGAATGTGAAATAAAGCTAAGGTACGATTTTATTTGTTTTAATCTCTTATTTTATCTTATCTAAAGAAATACTATCTCTCTTATAAATCTTTTAAATGTGTGGTAATCAGAAATTAATTTCGTTCCGGTTTACGGTCAATTTTTAAAGCTCCAGATTCGGTTTCGGTTCGTCTAAAAATTTCGGTTCAGTTCCGGTTGAAATTAGTTAAAATTTTTATTTACCAAATTCCCAAATTCTTACTGCTGTTTTCAATTATAATACGAAAGAATAAACCTCAATTAGTATTAGTATCCTTTTTTAGTCACTTTCATTTGAGTTTGTTCTAATGTTAGTTGCATTGTTTGTTTATATACTCTATATGAATGACTATATAAATAAACCAAAACACAATTAAAATTTCGTTCCGGTTTCGGTTTTTCAATTGAGCAATGTTTCGTTCCGGTTACAGTTAAGGTTCAGTGAAAAATTCCGGTTAATTTCGGTTTACGGTTTTCGACTCTCTGATGCTAATATTTATTAAAGAATTGTAAGATTCACCGATTAAATTGGTTTAAAAAACTAAAATGTGTGATTGATATTTACAAAATAAGCTGACAATTGTAATAATTGAGAAATACAACAGGTTGTGAAGGATGTAACACCCTGTATATATATATAAATGATGGTATTGCCTAGGCAACCGCTGTGTCATGGGTGTTTTGTGGGATGGGAAAATCGTGAAGTTCGTGAGTTTTGACAAGAGGCGTTAAAAAGGATTTTTTGTCGACCGTTCAAAGTTGATAACAAGAAAAATTCATTGAGTTGTTGGCGATCGGCGAACGTCCTGAAAAAAATTATTGCCGGCCAAACGATGTCCAAGCCGAAGGAAATGAACAAGAACAGCTACTATACGACGTACGCCACTAGGATCGTCTTGAATACGGCTTCCCATCCAATCGAATACGCTAAAGTTTTAATACAGGTTAGAATTGAGGACATCCATATACACCAATGTTATTTCATATTCTTCATTATGAATCCAATCTAAAAATATAATTCTGCGATGATATATGTCATATGACTGTCCATGCTTTCAGATTGGCTTCGAACCCATAGCCCCAAAGCCATGCACGACATTCTTGGGAAAACCTGCACTGAAACTGCCAAACATTTTCGACTACAGTAAAGCATTATGTAAACAGGGACCGACGCGGAATGTAAAACTAAATCCTCTTTGAATTTCCAGTTAGACACATTAAGAAGGTTGACGGTTTTGTGGGGCTGTATAGGGGATTGGTGCCCAAACTCTGTGGAAACATTGTCTGTGCTGTTGCCTCGGAGAAGATATTGAAGAATTACGATGGTGATTGTCAGAATGAGCACGAGGATAATGAGCAGACCCAAGTGGTGGATTCAAAGTAAAATCAGTTTAATTTTATTGTGATCGATTGGTAACAACAATTTGTTTCTTTAGACAAAAATTTATCAGTGATTTGAAACGAGAAGTCATTAGTAGGACTGGTTCAATTATTATAAGCCATCCGTTCCACGTTATTACTATTAGAATGATGGCTCAATTTGTGGGAAATGAAACCAAGTACAAGTGAGTGGAAATCGTTAATTTCGATTTGCAGAGAAGTTGTTAATTTTGTAATTTTAGCGGATTGTTCGGTTCGATACATGAAGTGTACAAGCAGAACGGCGTCATGGGCTTCTTCAGTGGACTAGTTCCTAGGGTGATTGGAGATTTAATTTTCGTACTTTTAGCCTCGACTCTAACGTACGCGCTCAACTCGTACGTATTCGAGGAGGCCGAACTGCAAGTGTACACGAGTGCCACGATGTCGGTGAGTGTCCGATGAGATTAATCAATTTGTAATACTGGATTGATTCAAATTGGAATCGTTTTTAGTTCTTAGCAAGTGCGATTACATATCCCTTCCAAGTGGTGTCCAACTGTATGACCGTGTCGAACTCCGGTTTGGCCGCCGGTTCGATGCCTTTCATGCCGTTCTACACCTCGTGGGCGGATTGCTGGTTCGATCTTTCGAACAGGGGTCAGCTGAAGAGAGGCTCCAGCTTATTGATCAGGTACTACACCGGGCCTCAGGTGATTATCAGCGGCAGGCCGGTGCCGTTGCCCAAGGGAGATTCAATCAATTTAAGTTAAAATGGAAATCTGCGTGGAATACCGTCTGTGTGTGTGTGTAGTATTGGTTTTTCTTTTCTTTTTGTGTGTTGTTCAATTTGTATTGAAAATGCATTTTGCTCCCCTCTGTAAATTATCGATTGCTTTTAAAAAGAATATATGTGTTTATATATGTCGTCCTCTGTACATATTTTGAAATTGCATTTCTCCGATGCTCTTCTCTTCTGCTCTGGTTAATTAATTGGAAAAAGATTGGCAGAAAGTTAAATGGAAATGGTTCATTTGTATTGATAATTCTTAACACTTTTCCATGTAAATAATTGATGGCAGAAAATGTTGTGGTTCAATCTTAGGTAATCAATCGTTACTTTCTATCACCTTTGACATTTGCATTGTTATTTATCAATTTTTATATGAAAGCAATAAACAATGTGATAAACGTTAAGCGATCATTTCAATATTCATACTATACATTAATTCAAGGCCAAAATGTAGCATTTCTAAGGTTTCAAGGGTGTATTCAATCAATATCGTCTGTCTTGTATTGAAAGTGTTTCTATACTACAAAGAATACAATAAACATTTACTTTTATCTGCAAGTTAGTTAATTACACTTTCTCTTATCTATTCATTAATCCAATTGATTATCCACATCCAATAGCAATACTAATTTAAATAATATATACAAATTATTTCCTCAACCTAATTCCAATTAGTGATATTGGATCAAGGTTTACTATGTAAACAATTCGATTGTTTATAACAAAACTTGTTTCAAATAAATTATCTCATTTTGATTGGTGAGATATTTGCAATTAGCAGCGCCCTCGTTACGTACTAAAAACATCCGCATCCAATAGAAAGCGATTATTCAAAATGTGCGGCGCGAATCGATCACGTGCAAATTTATTTAAGTAAAAACTAAAATTTGAAAAAAGAAACAAATAAAAAATGCGTACTTACTTTAAGCCAAAAATACAATGAAGAGGATTTTCGTTCATCAGAAAAATACGTAACGCGATGATCCACGACTATTAAACTAGATGAGAAACAAGGACCAACTGTGATTTTCAAGTTATTTATAATCGTATCTTTTTTATCCAAGTACTCCTTACTATTTTATCCTGCCCTCTATCGTCCCTCACGGTAGAGCGCCCTTGCCCTATTGTCCCTTTAATTAAGTCCAGCCCAGCTGACTGTGAATTGGGCCAACAGTGCAGTAAATAAAGGGTGGTTGTGTTCAGGAGAAGTTGAAGTTTTAGTTCAATTTAATTTCTTCTCAAAACTGTGAACTTACAAGATGAGCCTTCAAATGAATAACAACTTGATAACTGATACTGTAGTTGAAATACTAGAAATGGGTAAGTTGGATATAAATATTGATTTCTTTTTCTTTGGGTATGATATAAAAGGGAATGTTTTTCAGCGAATCTACCACCCAGCCAACTTGATAGTTTCTCCTTGGATAGTAAAGATCTGACCATCTCCATGAAGGAACTTTTAAAATTATACACAAAGTAAGCTTATTTACTTGTTACCTTTTTGTTTTAATTACTATCCTGCAAATTATTCAGGTTGATACAGATACCCAGCAGCAATCACAATGCCATGAGAAGGAAACTGCTCTATCACTTGTCCTTTTTCAAACTGCAACTGTTACAATTCATGACTCTGGATAGTTTCTACAAGCTCATCGAGGGTTTACTAGGGTTTTACTGTAGATTGGAGCTAGAAATAACTAGTATAGATTGTGAGAGACAGGAAGAAAACACTGACAATACTGAGGAGTGGATCTGCAGAACATCGGATAGAATTTTAACTGTGCTCAAAACCTATTTGAAAAACAGTGAGAAGCACATTTTCAAGTTATTATTGCATGTCAGCAGGCAAAATCGGAATGAATATGGTTGTGCTGTATTGAGGATACTGTATTGGTGAATATACAAGCTGTTGTTTTTTCAATGATGAATTGCTAATAAGATTTTTGTTGTTTTTCAGTCAAGTTTTGAATATTTATCCTTTGCATTATTTGTACACTGAAGCATTGTGCAGGAAGTACATTATATTGATGAAGGTGATTGAGCACAATACAGAAAATTTTGCTGCAAACGATCAGAAGATGTTGACAAAATGCCAGTTCTATACTGATCATATTATGGATTTAACTTTCTCAGTCAATAATGGAAAATCTTTGAAGTTCCAAAATAACGTTTTTAGTTTAGTGAGCACGATTCAAAGTTTGGTCCATAAAGTAAGATGATACAATTCACTACTCACTATGAAATTTCTTAATTCATTTCTTTCTACTTTACAGGAAAGTTCAAGTGATAATGTGATATGTGATGTCGATGTTTCGCCTATTGATGATGTTGACGATCTACCTGAGAAACCGATTACTGAAAACGTGATGTCTACTGATGAATTGGTGAACTTGCTGGATTGCGGCAATCAGAAGTCGGAATCGATTGATAAATTATTAGCGATGAAGGCGATACGACGCAAACCTAATTTACTACTCAAGAAAATTGATCCAATAGTCATGAATCATTTAGATAACAGTACGACCACCGCAAAAGATAAAACCCGCAAAGTACATTTTAAAATTCCCACACAACTGGATATTGCAATCAATGACCATGAAAAATATAAAAAGCAATCTAATAAAAAGGTACAAACTCCTGAGAAATCCAATGAAAACTCTGAGGTAATTGCAATTACACAAAAAAAAATTGTATAAAAGTACTCACCTTTTCATTACTTTGTTTAGAATCTAACTATTGAAAGTATATTAAAGGATGAAGATATTCTTTCACAATGTTACGATAAAAATGAAGCAATCATCGAAAGGTATATTTTTACAATAATCGTTGGGTGTAATCGTTGATTGTAATGTTTGAAATTTCAGCCTAAGAAATGTTCAAATTTTGAAAAAACTCTTCCTGATAGTTTTATCAAATAAAGAACCGTTGGATTTGTTTGATACGAACAAGGCGTATCTGATCCTCTGCGCAATAGTTCCCTTAATCAGGGTCTTCATAGTCTGTAAATGTGAACTTATACAGTTCTTAATCAACTTTATAACGCAGAAGACTCCTTTGGATCCAATGTTGGCGTCGCGATATTCCAAAATTATGACCCTTTTAGTGGTCAGGAGCGACGATGAGGTACGTTAACCAGAAGAGTTCACAATACAGCTTCATATAATTAATGCTCGTCTTGCAGGATTGGTACACTTACAGGCGTGAATGCAATTTAGTGTTGGACTACATCCAGTGCAGGAAAATGATTAACGGATTGTTGTTCCACGTCGAAACGGCGGCGATCAGAGACTTACTGATGGTCCTCATGACGCAGGTTTACTTGAAGCAGCGCATCATCATCGTCAGTCTTTACTATCAAATCCCTTTTGCATTCACTATATAGTTTGTATCGTATTTGCAGTTTTTGAATGATCACGATTTGATCCAGTCGTTGATCAAGATGTTGATCTCGAAGTTGGGACCTGCGAGGAACGACAGCGTCGCACAGCTTCTGCACGAGTTCGGACAAATTGCAAACAGGAATCGCAGAACGCAGCAGAAGAGACACAGGACGGATGTGCTGCTCAGCACATTGGAACAGTATTTATAACATTGATTTACATTTTAGTTTCACAATAATACTAGGTTTTTTTCTTTTTAACTAAGGCCTTCAACGATCCGCCTCTTGTTAAACACGATTTTCACGAAGCACAGATCCGAGAGCTCCTTGGTCGGTGGTATGAAAGTGCTCATTGGCTTACTGAAGTACGAGAAATCAACGTGAGTTCCAAAATGTGCACATTATTTTGTATTGATTTGCGTATTTTTTCAGTATTTCGAAATACTATTATCCGAAGAGCTACAATACTACGGAATCCCAGATGCTTCCAGCGCTCAAGTATTTGGAATTAAGGTGGATCGAATCCACCGCGCATATAGTGACGGAACGATTATCCGATTTTCACGAAGTACTGATGCATCCACCGAAAGTAACGAAACTTGTCGCAATAATACGTTTAATTTAACTTTTTACTGTTTACTGCAGAAAGCCAGCATCGAGACAACTGTAGGTTTATTGAAGGTACCAATGGGCAACACCAGAATCCAAGTTGTGACATTGTTGGCGGTTCTAATTAAAATCGGTAATAATGATACAGTCACAAAGTTGGTGTCTTTGGGCACGATGAAAGTGATGCTGGACCTATTCTTCTCTTATCCCCTGAACAACTTGTACCACATCCAAGTGTACGCTTGCATATTGGCCTCGTTCCAAACGTACGATTCGTGCACCCCTAATAAAACCAGTTTGGCGATGCACGTGAGTACAATTATTATAAGAATTATGATTTTATTAAAAAATGCATCATTTCAGCTGCTCGTCGATTGCCAATTGGTGGAGAAGATAAACAAATTCTTGTTGCACATCGACCCCAAATCGTAAGTCACAAATTTGTTTTTTTTGAACAATTACATCTGAGTAAACTTTGAATAAATTTTATTGTTTCTATTGGTAGGACTAAATCGAGACCAGGATTCTTGGGTTGGTTGGTAAAAATTGCCAATGTCGTGGCAGATTATTGCGAGATGAGGAATCCTCTTGGTAAAGAGCTTCGAAAGAAAGCGCCCAAATCCTTCAAGCTGCTGCAACAATTGAAAGCCGGCCGATTACGTGATATAGTCCTGATTTTCATGTATCCTCTGATGGTAAATATTTTAGCAAATCTCTTTCTTTTTTCAAAAAAAAAATACATGTATTTTAGGGCGACGAGTTTGACGACAGCCATTCCGATTAGAGAATAATAGAAAGCTGTGTTGCTTACACCGACCGATTCTACCTCCATCGAGTTCAAATTCATTAGGATAATTTTATAAGTAGCATTTTATAATTTATACATGAATATAATTTACAACTATATTATTGATTATTTAATTACTAGTGTGTGTGTTTTCTAATTAAGACTATTTGTTTCCAATTTGCATTTATGATATTGATAAATCAATGAAAATAATCTACGAGAGTCGAACAGAACCGTAAACCGAAATTAACCGGAATTTTTAATTGCTCAATTGAAAAACCGAAATTTTAGTTACGGTTAATTTCGGTTCGATTAGTTCATAATCTCTTTCTAGTGCTTGTTTCGACATTGCCTTGATCGGTCTATTGTTAATAGAGTATATAAACAAAGAATTGATGAAGTCTCTTTGAATACTTCTTTTTTAAAATAAACAAATACATAATAAACAAAACCATCAAACGCCAAACGCTTAATCATGAATATAAATAAAGCTTTAATCTTCATCAATCGACCACCGACTAAAAAGAGAAAATTTGAAGAAGAAAGGGCAAGCACAAATCTAACATTAGAACAAACTCAAATGAAAGTGACTAAAAAAGGATATTACTGTTAACATGACTGAAGAAACATTACAGAGTGAATGTGTTGAACTAGTCACAATAGTGTTGAACAATAGTAAGAATGGAATTTGGTAAATAGAATTAAATCAAAATTTTGATATTGGACTCGATTTTAAATTGCTTTTTTTTCGATTATAATTTCAACCGAAACCTAATCTGGAACGGTAAACATTTACTTGGAACGTAACCGTAAACCGGAACGAAATTAATTTCGGTTCGACAAATATTTATAGTTCCTTTATAAGTTAGTGTTTTTTTCAGTCATAAATTAATTGAATCGAAGAAGAAATAAAGTTACTAATGTATGTTCTTAATTTACAGAACTAAATGGTTTCAGTGACATCAATAATGTCGATAGTTGTAATAATTAGTTAATAATTTTGGGGGAAGAAAGGGATGAATTTTGAATTTGGCGCCGTCGATCTGTCACAGGGTGATGTTTGTGAGTGCGAGAGAGAGAGGGAGCGAGTGGTGCGTGTGTATTCAACAAGTGCATTATGGGAAGGAAGAATAATGGTGGTCGCTGCTGCTGCTGTTGTCAATCTGTCCGCTTGATACAACAATTTCGAGTATTTTCGTGTTCACCGGAGTGGAGTGTTGGTCCTTCCTTGTAACGCAGTGAGTGAGTGAGTGGCCGTGCGCGTCCCCATCATCATATCATCGTTATAACACCCCCCAGTGATTGATTGATTGATTGTGATTCCATGTGATATGCAATTTAATGCTAGTGATCCGCAACGACCAGCAGCATCACCCAACAACCACGACTGTTTTATTATTATTATCCAAGTGGGGTCATTTCAAATGAACCTAACCCAACGACCTTTTTAATTGTTTGCCCCCCTTTTTTGTTTTGTTTTTAATTAATTCTACACCCCACACACATATATATATATATAACCACACTTATATATATATACATACACATATAAATTTATACATTTTACAAATAAGGTGAGTTATTCCCACACGCCAATGGTTGCTTGATCGTCCTCTATTGTGTAATTACACGTTTGTAAGATTCACTGTCTGTTTTTCGCTTCGCTTGTCCCCCTTTTTTCCTCAGAAATTTCCCCCCAAACGACAGCACTGTAAAAAAAACTTGCTTCCTCCCCCACTGCTCCTTTCCCTAACGGAAAGGTTCGGTTTTCCACACCGGCACCCGTTCCGTTCCGCACGACGATTTTCACGATGGAAATGTCAATTTAGAAAGTACAACTGTCATCATCACAGTCAATTGATCAAGTCACTGAATCTTGCAAATTGTTGTTGCAAATGCTAATACACCATCATCACCACCTGTCCAAATTGTGTCTCACCCACTGATTTACTTTGCAGCCTTAAAAACTACACAACCGAAACATGTATTGGAAGTACAACAACACTGGCCAGATCGAGACGAAGCTGTTCAAAGAGGTTAGTTCCATTCCATTACTAGAAAACAACCCTCCCATCGTCTTCTCTAAACACTCATCGCAGATCCTAACAATCAGCTAATCACATAATATGATTGTATTAAATCTAGACGCTTTATTCATATATCATTGTATTTATTAATTCAGAAGCTTTTCAATTTCACATAAAAAAATTAATAAAAGGTATTGAATCAACTGCACATTGCAGTCATTTCTATAAATAGATGATTTTTGGCTATCGTAATTGTATTAATTAACAATCATGATTGATTCAATTGAAGCACTTAGTTATTGAGAATTTATTTGTATTACATTTTATTAATTCATTTTTGCTTTAGTAATATAATAGAACATTTGTCTAAATCTATTTATTATTATGTTTAATGACATATCTTTTAGTTAGTAATAGATTTATTATATAAACTATGAACAATTTTTTAGAATATTACACTCAAGAAACTTATGGATGAAGATGGTATCCTGAACGAATGCAAGGTGCAAAATAAGGCGCTAATAAATTTGTGAGTATAGGATTTGGATGCAATCGAATTGCTGATTGTGATTTTTATTTATTTTTTTTTTGTGCAGTTTAATAAAACCGGAGATTCTGGAGGAGCTGGTGACACTGACGACCACCGAACCCAGCGGCGAGACGGACGAGCTGAATCGCTTCAAGTATCCAAACATCGCCTGCGAACTGTTGACCTGCGATATCCCGCCACTCAACGAGCGACTTGCCGGCGATAAAGCTCTGCTGAACAAGTTGTACTCGTTCCTGGACAGCGATGAGCCCCTAAATCCACTGCTGTCTTCATTTTTCAGCAAGATCATGGCTGTTCTGATCGCGAAAAGACCTGAGCAGGTATAGTCGAATGTTTTTTTTTGTTTTGTCTGTTTACGTAATTTACGTCTACCGTTTCATTTGCAGAATTGGCTTTCATACCAGCTGACTTGTCTGCAGGTCCTGGACTTCCTCAAAGCCAAGGAGAACTTTGTGTCTTTGCTGCTGAAGCACATCGGCACCTCAGCGATCATGGACTTTACGCTCAAACTGATGTCCCAGGTTGGCGGTGTGCAATTGCGACAGAATATCTTGGGCGTGAGTATTTTTCTTTCAATCTCTTCTCATCTTTTTGTAACGCTGATTTTTATAGTATTTGGATGATCAGAAGATGATTCAGTCATTGATCGGTTTGCTTCGTCCTAATGAGGACAGTGACAAACATCATAACGTCGCTCAATTGCTGTGCGATTTCCATCAGTTGGCCCGTGATAATCAGCGCCATTCGACGGAGACGAACGATCCGGATTTGCTGTTGAACACGCTCGAGATGTAAGTTTGTTGAAAAATGAAATAAATTATTAAATTAAAATTGATAAACTAATAATATGTTTAGGCCAGAAACAGTTGATTTGCTATTGGATGTTATTCTCGGTGAGGAAAAGAGCGAATCCGGTATTGTCTCTGGTATACAAATTATATTAGAGTTATTAGACGCCAATAAATCTAGGTAAGTTTTTCGGATTGTGATTATTTTTTTTTTTAAATCAATTTATTTATAAAATGTGAATAATTTCTAGCATTCCAAAGTATGAATTCGCAAATGCCTATGATGAGAATTACCAGGATCTCAGTGATGGGGATTGTGATAGACAAGTTGTCGAGAGCACGACGAGAGTGATCTTGAAACGACTGAAGGATTTCCATAAATTACTACTCGACCCTCCAAAGGTATTGAAAACGCATTTTTTTTTTCGTTGCTGTTTCTTCATGTGGTATGTGTTTTTTTTAGAGAGACCCTATAGTGACTACATTTGGTGAACTGAAGCCGCCCCTAGGCAACACCAGACTCCAGATCATTAAATTGTTGGCTGTCGTCATCGGCTGCGGCGGTCCAGAGATCGCTCAGGAGCTCGTGTCGCTAGGAACAATGAATGTTCTCCTAGATCTGTTCTTCGCCTTCCCCTGGAACAACTTCTTACACGCTCAAGTTCAAGCGTGCATCGCAGCCGCCCTTAATTCGCCTTTGCCCACTGAGCAGGGCGATAACGTTGCCTTATCTAAACACGTAAGAATATTTAATATTGATCGAAAATCAGTCGCATGTAATTAACCATCGTTCTTTTCTGTTGCAGTTATTGGTAGACTGTAAATTAGTAGATAGAATTCTGGATGCGTGGAACGAAAATGAAAATAGACAGTGAGTAATTTAATTGTTGAGAAAAACTGAGAATTTAGATGTAACTTATGTTTTATTTATTTTTTTAGAACTCAAAACAAAGGAGTGAGGCAAGGTTACATGGGCCACTTAATTAATATTGCTAATAATGTAGTCAATCTGTGCACGGAAGGTCCTTTGACTTCCGTGCTCAAGGATAACTTACCCGAGCTTGTCGAAAAACTGCAGACGTTCAAGGAAGGTCCTCTGACAGAGACCAATAAGAAACAGGAGTCGTGGCTGGTAAATATATTTTCATTTGATTGCAGTGAATTTGTAAAATGCATTTGTTGCTTTTAGGCTGGACTAAATCCGCACGTGTCCAATGACGAAAGCAGCGATTACAGCGAAATTCCATTCCCACAATCGGAAATCGGAGAACAAGTAAATGTACAGCGTCCGAAATGTAATTACCCGATGTTTAACTTATATCCTATTTATTCCTATTCAGAATTTCAACGAGTACCAGATGCAGCAGCTCAACTCCAATTTCTGCGATACATACGGGTACAGTGATGATGAATTCAAGGACGGCGACGACACGTTAAAGTAAGTTTGGCGATGTTCTCTCGTATCCTGTGATGAGTTAAATACTTCTGTTTAGCATCAAATTTAGATCGGTCATGAACTTTGACTTGTCAGAAGGAGATTTGGTCCATCAGCACGAACTCTTCAAGCAGGTCTGCGCGCAAAACATCAACACGTTGGACGACGCCGAGGATCAGATCTTTGAAGACAAAGAGCACACCTTCCAGACCGTTATCGAGAAGGACGTCGATCGGAACAGCGACAGCGACGACGAGGGTAGTCCGCGAGGCGATGATCCTCTCATGGAAGTCGAACGTGAGTCATCGTCACACACACATTACTAATGTTAAGAATTAAGCCAAGTATATTTCAGCTTGGAATTCGTCGAACAGACCTAGTGAAGCTGCGTCCTTTAACTCTGAGAATCCATGGTATTCGACCATCACGGACGTGAGTAACGCAACGGGCTGGGCGGACTTTAGCTCAGCTTTCGATGCTGACTTTGAGAGCGTGCAATTTAATACGAACGGCAGTCCGAAGGTAGCGACGTCAACACCTCCGCGCGTCGAGGGCGATCTGTCCGTGGAGAGCATCGACGGTGAACAATTAGTGGAGAATAATTCCGTAAATTTTATTGAAGTTTCTCAAGTCGATGGAGAATTGGGGGGCACGGTGGTAATTGAACAAAACCCGTGAGTGCATATTTCATCTAAGAAACGAAAAACAAATCAAATACCTAATGATTGATTGCTTTTCAGATCCGAAGTGATAATGGAAGAAGTGACGGGGGGGTCGACAGTAGTAGTAGCAGCAGCAGCAGCATCATCACCACCATCAGCAGTCGATGAGATGATAACAACCACCGCAAATGCGGCGACGGAGAATAACGTGGGAGCAGCCAGCAGCAATGAGGCCGTGTGAGATAGAATACTCTGCTGACATATCACAATAATAGAATTGTCTGTGCGAATGCCATAATGGACAGATTGTTTGTATAGTATTTTGTAATTACCAAGTTTTAATCATCACTAATTATCCCCCGAATGTTTACGAAAACAATTCTCCGTTTGTTTCTCTTTATTTTAATTGCTACTTATTATTATTATTATTACTTTTGTTTGTTTGATATTTGTTTAATTTTTAAAACGTATAACTGAATTCATCTAGCAATATATAACACTGAGCGCGTACCACTTTTGTCTGAGAGCGATCTTTTGATGGAACACACACACACACAAGTCAAGTGGGGGCCTACTATTATTATTACTATTACTACTACTATTATATTATTATTATTTTTTTGATCTCTTGCGAGGGAAAGTTTCGTTTCGTGTGAATGTTCATTTATTTTGTTTCTTTCTTCTTTTTTTTTTATATATATACATAGATATTTTAATAATTTTATAATTTCTCAGCACAAACTCTGTTCAGTATTGTGATAAGGATATCCCCCCAATTTAGAAAAAAAAAACAATGGATGATGATTATGTGAAAGGAAGGGGGGACGGAAGATAGGATGGACAGATATATTCAATTTCATAATTAATACTTTCCAGGTGTGTTTGGTAGCTGCTACTCTACTACGGCTTTAATTAATGCGCTACGGCTTAGGAACTGGATTAACTATCAGATTGAATATATTAGTGTAGGAAGAGAGTGTGTAGCTACAGAAAGAAATATAAGCAAAAGCAGGTGATGAATATGAAGAAATTCAGAGTGATGATGTTGATGATGATGAGTCGAGACGAGAGAGCAGCCTGTATTTTAGACATTAGTTACTTTATTGTGCCTGTTATTGCAATCATAAATGAAAATTATACCAAATATTTTCGCGGTGTAATCATCGAATAATAAGAAATGGAAAGAGATGTAATAAGAGGAAAGACAGAGAGAGAGAGAAGGAAAGAATTAGATACTTAATGATTTTTCATTTATTTATAGTTATTATATTTGACACAACTTTGTGATATCTATTATATATAATATATAAAAAAAAGAATATTAATAATGATATGTAAATGAGAAAATTATTTATGGAATTTGTGTCAACGGATGGATGGAATAATTTTATTTTATAATTTTCTACCCTGAACGAACAAAAGAAAAAGCGAATTGGATCTACAACACTATAATTTTACTTTTTAAACATTTCATTAAGAGAAGAGAGAGAGAGAGAAAAAAAAGGGAAAAGAACGGCAGTACAAAGGTGTTATTTCTAGCTAATGTTATTTACAATGTTCTTTTTTTTGTGTTTATAAATTTTAATACCAGTAAGATTTTTTTTTTCATTTTGTTTTCACTTTATGAGCAGACTATAACTTCTGTGATTACAGATTGTGACAAAATTCCTCTATATACCAAGAATGTTGATGATGATTGTGAGGGTGAAATGAAGCTAACGAATGGAACATTTTATTTGTTCTATGTTATTACTTTTACTTATTATTAATTTAATTGTTTCACTTCGTGTGCCTAGGCATTATTATTCTATTACAAAAAAGAAAACACATTCACTTTATTGTTATAGAAAGAGAGAATAAGGAAAAACAAACAGCAGATTTTATTTCCATTGTGTACGACTTTCGTTCCAATAAAACAAATTTAACACTACGTTTCGTTCTATCATCAACTTTGCAATATCCAGTTAATATGAGTAATTAATTAAATGAAGTTAAGTAACTTATTTAAATTTAGTTATAAATGAACCAATAATACGTTTGCAGCTAACTTCATGAAAAAAAGTAAGGGATTAATTGTATGTTTTCCACAAAGATGGAGTAACCTGTCTTTCAGTCAATCTCTTTTTAACGCTGTCAGTTTTGTTTGACAGCCTCATTGGCCGTAGCTGAAAAGTGTTTATGTTTTTACCTATTTACAGAGAGAAATAGTATATTACAAAGCAATCATGGTATGTATTATTTGCGTATTATAAGACTGTTGATATGTGCACGTTTCTTATTGTTTAAATCGCTCGTGAAAACGTTTCAGAGAAATCTTAACCTAAAAACATATTGGGCATCTTCGCCATACATACTGACTGTTTGTTGTTTACAGAAACCGATTATGTTGCATGGGCACGAACGTGCTATCACTCAAATCAAGTACAACAGGGAAGGTGATCTTCTGTTCTCTGCATCGAAAGGCAACAAACCCAACGTTTGGTACTCTTTGAATGGTGAGAGGCTGGGCACTTTCAATGGCCATCAAGGTGCTATCTGGTGCATCGACGTTGACTGGATGACGTCCAAGTTCATGTCCGGAGCAGGAGACAACAGTCTGAAGTTGTGGGATTGTCAGACCGGCAAGGAGATTGCTAGCATCAGCACAAACTCCTCGGTGAGGACATGCAACTTCAGTTACTCCGCTAATATGGCAGCTTACTGTACTGACAAAGCTTTGAAACACATGTGCGAAATGTTCATCGTTGATACGAGGATAGTGGACGATAGTTTGGGCAGTGCTGAACCAATCCTGAGGATCCCCATTAACGGACCTAGAGTGTCCTCTTTGCTGTGGGGAGCTCTGGATGAAACTCTCCTGACTGGTCATGAAAATGGAGAAATTATTCAATGGGATCTTAAAGTAAGTTTAAACGAAATTGCTTTTGAAATTTATTTCATTGTGGTTTCACCACTTTTCTTTTAGATGGGAAAGAAACTGAACTCGACCAAGAAACACACTCATTTGATTAACGATATGCAAATGTCTGGGAACGGATCCATGTTCATCACAGCGTCCAAGGATCACACCGCCAAGTTGTTTGATTCTGATGATTTGCAATGTTTGAAAACCTACAAAACCGAGCGTCCAGTAAACTCTGCTGCTATCTCACCAATTTTGGAACATGTAGTATTGGGTGGTGGTCAAGATGCTATGGATGTAACGACTACTTCAGCGCGCGTAGGAAAGTTCGACTCCAGATTCTTCCATATGGTCTTCGAGGAGGAATTCGGAAAGGTCAAGGGACATTTCGGTCCTATCAACAGCGTGGCCTTCCATCCAGACGGTAAAAGTTACAGCTCAGGCGGTGAGGACGGTTACGTTAGGATACATAGCTTCGATCAATCCTATTTCGAATACGCGTTCGATTATTAAATTAAATGTGCAAAGTTTTATGTACTAAAAAAACGTTTTTCGTATTAAAAATGTACCCACTAAGAAAGAGCCAAACAACATGTCATCAGTTTGTATTGAGAATCTTATATTTAATTTTCTTTTGTGTATAATATCAAAAAGATTAATGAAAAATTTACATTTATTACAAAAAGGAAAAAAACATGAACTTAAAACAGTAATCTTTTTGATAAAGTCCCTCCTTCCGCGCTCTCCAACAGTTTGCGTTTCAACGAGGGTTTCTCCAGATCCTTGAGTTTCCTGATGTTCTGAGGTAGTGGTAGTTTTGGTCCATAAGTGGGTGCAGGTTTGTTACTGAAGAATGACTTCTGCAAGGTCTCCGTGCAGTTGGTCCTCTCCAAAGGATTAAGAACTAGCAAACCTGATATAACATCGAGAAGATCATCACCAGCTGCAGTGAAGATATGCTTGAGGGGCACAGGCGCAAACGGCTTGAATTCAATATAGTCACTGAGCATCTTCAAGCCAGGCCAGTTCTCCTCTGTAGGATTGCCAAACACCTGAAATATCCTAGTCAATTGATCTAAATCTGATTCGCCTGGTAAGAATGGTAGCCTAAGCAGCAGTTCAGCTAAAATACAGCCAACAGCCCACATGTCTATGCAAACACTGTACTGCTTTGCACCGAACAGAAGCTCCGGAGCCCTGTACCACCTGGTCACCACCTGATGAGTGTTCAGCCTATTAGGTGATCCATACAATTTAGCTAAACCGAAATCACCAATCTTCAGCACACCATTCGAATTCACCAGCAGATTGTTCGGTTTCAGATCCCTGTGCAGGATCCAATTCATGTGCAGGTATTCGAGCCCCTGCAGGGTCTGTATGATGTACGACTTGATGTTCGCGGTCGTCAAGATGATTGTGTTATCCTTGATGATCACTTCCAAATCTGTGTCCATGAAATCAAAGACCAGAGACACATTGGACATGTGTCCGAACACGTCCAGCAGTCCCATCAGATTCTTGTGGTCCAGCTCCTGCAGGATCTTGATCTCCCTCAGGGCAGTTCTGTTGATCCCATCCTGAGCATCCACTCTGCTTCCCAACTTGATCTTCTTCACGGCGACGATAGCCTCCGTCTTCACATCGCGTGCTTTATATACTGTAGCGAATTGACCTTCACCCAAGAACTCGATCTTCTCGTATCTCTTCAATTTGCTGCTCATATTGAACCAATGATCATCACAAATTCACACTACCTTTCATTCAAAAAAAACTCTTCACCTAATAACAACACAATTACCAACGACAACATGATGAAAAACATCTGTTCCTCAATGCAACCAACTATTACAAAGAAAATTACAAATATTTGAAAAATACGTCTTATTGCAACAAAGATTTTATTATACAATAAAATTAATACACATAACTCACTTCATTTGTTTCTCAGCAAATTGGTAACTCATCTAACCAATAATTAAGATAATTGCAATAATTAGAAGATCGAGCATTATGCAAATTGATTAATTGATCATTAACTTGCTAGAGGTTTCTGGGAATCAAGCGCTCCAATTGGCGTGATTAATCAATTATTCTATATTATTTCATAAATTAACTCCAGTTCTGCATGACGAATTACATTGTTCGTCATCATCAACATCAAGAATTGTTGTTTGAAAACGTGAGAATAAATTGTTGGAAACTATTCTTGTGATATGATATGTGTGACTGCTTTTTCTTGCATTTGCGTCATCTGGAACGAGTATTTTTTTTTGATAGCGACATCCATTAAAAGAAATATTTAACACTAAGAAGATATGTGTTTTAGGACCGAAATTTTTTGAAATATTCAAGGTGCGCTGTGATAAGAAAACAACTGCGGCGGACCAATCGCGCATCGCCTCGCGCTTTTTCTTCCTCGACTTGATGGTGATTGTTATTATTATTATATTTTTGTTTTAGTCGGACGGCAATTGTTCGCTCAGTGCGCTACAAAAAGCGGAGCGAGGCGAGCCGCACCGCACCGATTTCTTGTTGTGTTACGTAACTTTCGCAAGTGGTGTTTACGGTGAGGGAGGTGGGGTGAGAGAGGATAGGAGGTCGATTTCCACGATGCGTCGGTCGCGGTAATGGCGGACGTCGCGACGCCGAGAGCCGCCGTCCCGGCGTTATCGAACAGCTGTTAGCAGTCAAAATGGTGCGCGTCGCGACGCCGGACGTCTTCTAGCATACACAAAGAGTGCCGTGGAAAGGTGAATGAGAAACGGCAGCGAGAAGATCTGAAGGAAGATGAGGAGGCAGCAGCAGCAGAGCCAGACGCAACTCCATCTCGAGCACAGCGATGACGAGAACACGACGACATCCTCACCGGTAACTCTTGGTGCTCTCCGCATGACTCATTTGTTATTGTTATATTAATAGCAATTCACGGCACACTACTTCTCTCTCTAT
>NW_017097609.1:0-9372 GCF_001412225.1 Nicrophorus vespilloides
TATGTATTTATTAATTAACTTCGCAAAACGTACGTTTTTATCCCAATCAAGGTACATTCGCTATTTGCTCCAAATCCTCTCAAAATTCATAAAATTTTATAAAAAATTTCAAAATAATGAAACTGTTAATTTAAAAAATTAATGTAAGTTTGTGTTTAACTTGTACCATTTTTATTTATAAATCAGTTAAACCCTCAGTTTAACTTAAACGAAATTGTAATAGATGATCAAATGTTAATAACAATTGCACGTTCATGCGGACATCTGCAGTAGAGTTTGGTCAATGAACAATTAAAGTTATGTAACCAGAAATTTAAATCACTTTTATTGAATTTTCTTGTGTGTCTCGGCATGAACAGTTGAAATAAAACACTATCTTTCTCTGTGGCAATGATTTGCGCAAATTGGGCAGGCGTTATTTTATAATATGCAAAAGGTAAATGTTTGTGAACGCAACAACAACAAGAGAAACAAAAAAAATTAAATGAGCCGCGTGAAAACAATCGCTGCCCATCTGGAAAATGCATTTTCCAATCAGCGTTGCGTACGGGCGTAATGGCGGCACATCCGGCACCAAATGTTATGTTCGGAGCTGGAACGACCGAAAAGATCAATTATCATAAATACTTGATCATAAATTTACATAATTTATCGTAATTAAATGAGTCGTCCGTTGGTGCGTGATTTTTGCATCAATTATTTTTGGTTGGATACATAAAGTGCAAAATACTACTACAACGGGGCGACGCGGAGATAGGAGGAAGAGGGTGGACGGTATGAGAATGGGAGACAGAGGATGAATGTGTATGTGTTTGATTTATCGAATGAAACTTTGAAATGGGATGCCGTTGTTATTTATGACTTTATATGCATATAAAATGCAATTATTCAAGAAACCGTTTCGAAACTCCAAATCAAAATTAATAAATCGCAATTTCGACGTTCGTTATTACTATTATCACATTCAATTTAAATTATTATTTAATATTTTACATATTACAAATGATTTTTAATCATATTTTTAAAACATTCCTCAATTTGAATACTTTGAATTTGGTAGCTACAAGAAAATTGTAATTTGAAAAAAATCTCATAGCAATTTCATAGAAAAAACTCATTTGAAAACACATAGAAATCTCAAGAAATCCTTTGGAAAAATCATAGAAAACACATAGGAAATCTTTATAAATCTCATAGAAATCCAGAAAAACTCATAAAATGCAATGGTGGGTACAGTTCATCTCGATGACTACAGTTTACATTTTAAATTTGAGGGATTTAAACAAATTTTTGAAAGTAAATAAAAAAAAATTGTGGAAAGTGTGAAAGTTTTTTTTTCAATATTATAAAACAAATAATTTCACATGGAAAAAATCTTATGTTCAATAGTTAATAAATAAATGAAGCATTGCAGACACATTTATATTATTTTCTTTGTATTCATTGACTGATTCAAATATTAAATAAATAAACTTTCTCCCAGAAACACTTTTAACGTCAAGTAATTTTTAATTAATTAATCTTAAATACTAATTGTATTAAGACTAGTGCTTCTATTACCAGTAGACGTTTTTATTAGCAAATTTGATTGCCGAAATTACAGAAATTTGTAATTTGATAAAAAAATAAACAAAAAACAAATAAAATTTCGAATAATAACAGTAGTAAGTTTGCTATTAAGAAACAATAATCTTATGCATTTGTACACTTCTTAAATATGAATTAATTTAATTCAGTTTTAAAATTTATTTAAATTATTAAATTTATGTAAATCATGTACAGTGAGTAATTTATAAAAAGTTCGGGTTTTATAGACAGGAGGATGGATGGTAAAATGAAATTAGAATTTACATATAGAAATGTAATTCTGACTGACGCTGGATCCAGATTGATTCGAATTCAATTTACAAAGAAATTAAATACATTTCACGGCTTTTTTTGCCCACATTTTTATTTATTTATATATTTATTTTTTTAGCCAGACTGGCAGTGATTTATTTTTGTATATATTGTTTGATAAATGCAAACTGATTCTTCGCTTTGAATTTAATTTCAATTTCGGTGATGCATTATTATTCGCTACAGTTTTTATTTTTCTGTATATCTCGTTCAGTAGCGCTGCTATTTGTTATTGTTATATTCAATTGAAATTCAACGCAAACAATATAAACAATCCGTTTGTAATTGGATAAGTGCGATCGAATTAATAAAATATTTTTGTTCAATTATAATATGTAAATGTATAAAGTAAACTGAACAAGAGTTGTTTAAATATCTAAATTCATGTACAAGCTAATTTCTTACCAGTAATATATAAACATCGATAGTTCACTTCAAAGCTTACCTAGAACAAAAATAATTGTATTAGTTATGTGATCAACTTGAAACTATTAATTAATGCGTAGAATATTTCGGAATAATATTGTGTATAAGATCAATTAAAACATGTTGATTACTAAACCGTAATTGCAATTAGAGGTGATCAAAAGGCAATAGATCAAAGGCAGATTTTTCAAAAATTCTACCATGTTCATGCACGCAATATCTTTATACCTGCTTCAACGCTCACTATTCTAAGATCTCCTTTTGATCACAGGATAAACGTTAGTTACAAGTTTCGAACTATTACAACTAAAATTGCCACGTTTGATGTATAAAATTATCCAGTATGTTTACAAATCAATAGCAATTATATTTTACAATAAATATTGAAAATTTTCAGACAATAAAATTGCATTCATTAATTGCTTTCATAATAATCAATATTATGTGAAAAAGAAACTAAGATTACTATAGAAAAGCTATGTTAATAAAATTTTGCAAATTACTGATAAAATATACTTTTTTTTGTTGTTATTTTATTTGAATATAGGGCAAATTGTATATTATTACCCGTCGCATCCACCCGTTCCATAAATCATGTTTTATGCATTTCCATCAATTACAAAATTTGGGACATTTATTCACATCAATTACGTAATTTGTAAACATTTTATGTTCGAAACATACAGAATACGCTTCATATTTATTCCAGTCGAACATCAAACAGAATTAAAAAATACCTGTAAAAGAAGTAAATTAAAATGAAACTACACTTTACATTAGTAAAGACTTGTTAAGTTTAATGAAATAAGAGATTACTTCAAAATATAATTACGTAAAGATTTAATGAATGTTTGTTCCGGCTGAAAGGTAATACAAATTGTATTCCTTCCTATATAATCAAAATCCATTATATCGATTTACTTCCTCGAAAGGCAAATGAGCCCCATTATGGAATTACGAAATAAAAAATTCTCCATTTACAATTATGTAAATTGCAGAAAATATAAAAATAGAACTTTTGCAGTGGGCAATTTCATTCGCTTCATTATAATATCCAGTGCGTTGACGTAGAGCGGAGGGCGCAGACAGTCGTGAACTTTCTCGGAGTAAAATGCTGTACGCATTTCAAGCTAAATGTCGAAAAGGAAGAAACAAAAATACGCTCCGCATTTAATAAATTTGGCATTTCGCGTTTCTCTCTGATTTTCATCTGCATGCAATTCCGCGCACGAGAGGTTCGCGGATAAGTACACTTAGTGTTTCATAATATTTAGGGAAGAAAGTTCCTGGAAGTGTCGCGCTTCTCCTATTCGTCAATTTGGAAAAACGGAATCACCTGTATTATGCGAATACTGGGGATTAGCCTCGATTTTGGAGTTGCTGCACTCTTCTGGTGCAACCTGCAGCCCTGACAACGGCTGAATATGTCGATTTCTTAATTCAACCGAAGCCCCTCACGTCTTCGCATTACATTAAGAATTTCAATTTTATTACCACATTCGGTGTTTTGCCTCCGTGATTCGAATATCTCCGCTCCCCAATTTACATGTCACACGGGCTCGGTTCACGCTTCATCATGTACGAAACCATCCCAGATATTACAACAGACAATGGCTCGAGGAAACTTTGAAAGCAACTTGACAATTTTCACATCGCTCTTACGTTTTACATATAATCGATATTTAAATAAGTAAGCAACGAACACATCGATTTATGCAGATTAGTTCACTATTTACATACATTAATTGACATGCTCTATGCACTATATGTAACATGTAAAGTATGCAATTTTATTCAAACCTTTTATAATTAAACAATCACCCAATGAATTCATAAGAAAAAAATAAATGTACCTACAACATTCACGCACTTTACTATTCAATTTTCCTAATTTCTAGCCAATTTTTCTTCTTGTCAGTTTTACTTTCATATAATAAATTTAGTGCAAATGTTTAAGCTCTAAATTTAAATTTAAAATTCAAATTCATTGCATAATTGCAATGATATATATTTATAAAAATACTTATAAAAACGTGTTAACACGTTCTAAAAAAACTAAAGCAATCTGTAAATCTCGAACTGTATTTATTGTTTCACGGTTTAATCTATTCCGCATGAAAGATTTCCCCGGAAATGAAACGCAATAGATGTTTAACTTGTATAGTAACACATTGATGGCTTTGGGTTCATCTCAAAGTTCGCTTTCCCCTCAGTAAATCAATTCGGACCGTGGATTATTGAATAACTTTGAGATCGATTCTGTAAAACGCTTATTATATTGGAAAATGCTTGCCGGGGAGGAGCGGATATCTTCTCAGGTGAATAATTCTCGGAGGCTATTATATGTGTGGCGCGCTTCATTCGCGTGAAGGCCAAAGTTGGACACTTCCGTGAATATAACAACTTCCAGGCGTATCAGAAACTCGGCTTTGAATTTATAAGAGGCCCGCCCGGCCGCAGTTTGCGCCACGAAACCATTAATCTTTTATATATATACACATACACATACATGCACATTTCAGTTCACAATTTGAACCTTAGAAGCATATAGTGAGAGAGAGTGTGAATAGGAGTGTGTGTATGTGTTTGAGAGAGGGAGAAAGCAAGAACGAGAAGAAAAATAAAATGAATTTGTATATGCATGTTATGCAGAGTTCAAGTTGTAAGTATGAACCAGATGTTGCGCAAAAGATTTCCGTTGTGGGGAATTTATTGTGAACTTTCCTTGCATTTACACTGAAAATAAAAAAATATGTACTTTTCACAAGTGTCTTCATTTATCACTCACTGTGCTTCATCGAGACAAACCTATATAAAATAAAAGTTTTCTGTACTATTACTTATGTTAATACTTAGAAGCAACAACTTCATTGATAAATTCTTTGAAATTTATTTTCATATTCGTCTCTAAATGTTTTAATTATGATTACTCACTTATTTTGCATTAATTGATATAATTTTGAAATTATTGACAACAAATTCTTTAATAATTCATTTCAACTATACAAGATTAGAAGATAATTTCGACGTTTGTTACTTCTTACAAATATTTAGTAATTCCATCATCATAATTTTGTAATATTTGTTTAACTATCAAACCCATTTATTTAAGTTTAAAGTATACTCTCAAACAGTCATAATTTTGTCAAATTATTACTTTCTTAATAAAAAAAATAATTTTCTTTTTCAATTTCATTTCCTAGGAATAGGGGCTAACCGTTAGACACTTCCCTTGTATACATATTTTATATTGTTACACCCAAAAATAGCTGGGACTCTTCTCTTATGTCCCTACATATTTATTATGAAAGAAAGAAAGAAAAAACAGGGACGGTGAAATCCCACCGCTGCCATCCGGATATATTTTTTTTCTGTTTAATAGAACAAAAATATCCGTGACAAATGCCGTAATCTGCACTAAATAAAGAAAAAGTGAGTCGGACATCACGCCACATCACAACAATGCCAAAAAACACATATATAAAAAGTACAGAGCACAGAAAGAAAACAAATTTCATCCCTCAACACAGACACACAAGTTATCTACGAGCCATGGTAGAAGGATTTTTATTTCTACACGAGCAAGAAACACCCTTTCTCTCTCTCTTCGTATTTCCTCCTCGTGCATTTGTATTTTCTTCCCTTCGCCTTTTTTCCCTCCATCTCTTTCATTCTCTAAAAACATTTGCGAAACGGCTGGTGGTTTTTATTTATGTGTGTGGGGGGGGCCGTCGTCGCGGCGTCGACGTCGGAGGCCGAAAATAATTTGTTACAGTCCGTTCGTTAATTTAACTTTTAACTATGTAATTTACAGCGCAACTTCCACAATGCATATACACAACTACAAAATGAAACTGAAGAGGAAAATTGCCGACGATCATTATCTTTGGCAGGCTTTACTACGTCTGATAATTAGACGTTATCATTATATGCACCGTGTCGTCCAGGATTATGTATATATTTGATTAATCTATGATCAATAGTTGGCGTTGACGCAATGGATTACTAATGAAATATTATTAATTAATTAACAGTATTGATTTTCCGACATACAACAATTGGTTTACAACTAATATATTCAATTAATTTAAATTTTATATTTAATTATATTTTAGTCTACAGATAAAATAAATTGGTTCAAATATTTAGTATTTATTGAACCCTAATAGGCAATATAATAAAAAAATTGTGCCCATTTAGGCAACTGTAGATGCGCCAGGTATTTATCAAATACACTAGGTCCTCTTTTTATGCGGTTTTGAAGTTATGCGGTTTTTATTTCAAGAAGAATTTTTTTAAATAACTATTTAATGCCATTTTGACACGTTTTGACACAAATTAGCAAACCATTTCATCGAAAAAAATGATAATTCTGAACTAGCATTCACGTTTCAACGCGAGCTTCAGAATTGCATTTCTGGATATTATGAATTGTACAAAAAAAATAGCAAAGTCATGGCAAAGTTTAATCACTGATTATATTGTCAAAGGGAAAAAATCAACATGCGAAGTTGAGACTAATTTTACTTGTGAAGAATCATTATCTTCAGGACATAGATCTGATATGCTGACTATCTCTTCTAGTGATGAACGTGATTTCGAACCAGTTCGCAAATTATGCAGAACACTCTCATATAGCGACGATAATTCTAAAGAAAGAAATGTGAAGAAATATTAACTTTCATAAAAAAATTCTGTATTTTTTTTCCGTATACATTTAGAAGGAATATGTTAAAATTATATTTTTCTGAAATTTAATAAACTTGTCTATGATTGTTAACGTTTTTATAATATTATGAATAAACATTTCAGAAAGAATATAGTAAGACTAATTATTTTTCTGAAATTTAATAAACCCTTTTTTATGCGATTTTTGGTATATTGTAACTCATTGATTTAGTTTTATGCGGTTTTAAAAAATTATGGAACGTATCCTTTATTTTTATAAGTGTGTCTAGTTCTTTTTTGTGCGATTTATTTTTATACGTTTTCCTGTGGAACGTATCTACCGCATAAAAAGAGAACCAAGTGTATATTTACATTATTTACAACATTCTATCCATCTTTTCTTATTTCATTTAATTAATATTTACATTTTGTTGCTATAAAATTACTATTGGTTTTGTTTTAGTTGAAATATAGATTAATTTTTGAAAATGCGAAACATCTACGTTTTAATTGAACATTTGCATGAACACCTACGAAAACATCATTGAAACAAACACCTGCAAAACTCTTACTATTATTATTATTTTTTATTTTCGTTTTTAAAGAAAACTTTACCTAATTTATTAGTATTTTCTAACAGGACATTAAACTGTAGTTGAGAGATTCAATGATATGAAATAATACAGTTACATCATTATGTCAGTATATGAAACTATTGTCAGTTTTGTCAAGAAATCATACAATTTTGATTGACAGTAAAATAATTATAATAATTCAGTTATAAACTCAGACCTAGTCTGATTTCAAATTAATAATTAAAATATAAATTATTTTACTAAAATTCCACAGTAATTTTCTAACTACATAACTTTAATAATCATGCTTCTAATTTGAAAAAAAAGGGAATCTCCAGTACACTGCCGAGACTAATTTGGACGATGTGAACTTCGCAACTTAAGCATTCTGCATATTCAGAAGATCAATATTGCATGACTGGATTTTATCCCCAATTATAACAGTAGCTCGGAATTTCCATCTTTGGATAAAACGATGTTGCAAAATTCAATACAACAAGCGTTAACTCAAAAATGAATATACAAAGTATTATGATATAACAAAAAAAAAGGAGTTATTTGAATCAGAATTTATGTAAATCTATGATTTAAGTATAATTGTTTTCGTGTACGTTTTTTTTTTTACTTTTCACTTTCATTCCTTTTCGTTGGAAAAGTTTAAGAGCGTTTTATACAAGGAGTGAGGGCGCATTCTTAATAACTCAATTACGGGAACCCCCATACCCCTACCCCGAAAATGTATATAAAGCATTCGGAAAGTGCTCTCTTAAAAGGGCACCAATTGTTTTTGCTTAGCGCCCCGTGTGTCGGACGAGACGATTGTTTTTTATGCAAATCGTTATTCGCACTTCGGGGCTCGAAACCTTTCGCAAATAGGGCTGTTGGCAAGTTCTAATTCAGCGTATAGGTCTGAAAGAGATTCCCCCCGGGCCGGGCCGTCGTTAAAACAACACATGCGAGGCGATAGAAAGAGAGAGAGATAGAGAAATATATAGAGATTGAGTGAGAGAGAGAGACGCAGTTGTGGAAATGGATACGGGGTGTGCATGCGAGGAATAGGGTTAGAGAGATGGATGGATCGGTTGAGACTCAGAAGGAGAAGGAGAGAGAGATAGTAGCATTTGCTGATATCAGTCTCGAGCGGCGTAACATCTCTTTAATTGGGTTGTTGACATTCTCCGTCTCTCAGTGTTTGCAGCACAATTACACCGAATGTCAGGCCCTGTGTAACTGATGAACGGATCAATACATCTTACACCAGGAACGATTACTTCAAATGTCATTAACCAAACCATTCGCCCCTTGGCCTCATACAAACATACCGGAGCAAACTAATCTTCGTCGTTTTATTGCAGCGACATTTTCCATCCACCGTGCAAACTTTTTGATTGCATCCCCCTTATCGCCGTCACGAATTTATTGCTGCCACTTCAACCATTCACTTGCAAAAAAAAAAAAAAAAACTACGCTGAGACTCTTGCAATCATAAACTAAACGTCTTGTTTTCCACGGAAAATGCAATCTTTCAGACTCTTCGGTTCAATAGGAATACTTAAACTCATATTTCTAAAGTAATTTAAAAATAAACATCTTAAACTATTTCTATAAACAAATATAATCAAGCAAAATATGAGAATCTCTTTAAATTTAAAGTTATACTTCTGTAATTATATAAATATATGGCGGATATATCCGCCACTCGTCCGAAATGTAAACAAATATTAAAGAAAGGTTCTTGCATTCGTTACATAAAATGAATTTTACAAAATTTGTATGAACACATACTTCATATACAGGTTTATAT
>NW_017097609.1:9392-22475 GCF_001412225.1 Nicrophorus vespilloides
ATTTTAACTTCAATGTTGCGAAACTACTGTTAATTATTATTATGTTGTAGCTTATTTTGGTAACACAAGTGGCGTCTCTACAGAACAAATGCCAAATGTATTATGTCTTCATCTGAAAAATATATGGCGGATATATTCGCCACTCGTCCGCAATGTATACAAATATTAAAGAGAGGTTCTTAAGGAAGTTTAAATATTATATAGTCAATATTTTACGTGCTTCTAAAATCATGATTCATTGAAACTTATAAACAACACAATAAATTGGAGTCTGATAAAATTAAAACGAGATAAGGTTACATTTCTAAAAGAAGATTATAGGAATAGGAAAATGTTTCTTTCTAGTATATGAATAATTGTATATGAAATTCTGATATTGATATACAATTGTTATCAAAGAAATACGAATAGGAAATATATTTCATAATGACGAAAAACTGGCAAAAAAAAAATATATAATTTAAGTTGATGCTATTATAAATTATATTATAAATCTATTTACTGTATAGGATTTGTATTTACTGTTATATCAAATGATAATTACAGTAATAGTAATAACATAATTGTTATTGATGTACACATGAACAGAGACTAATTCCTACCGGACTCCCTTCAATTAAAAACTGAACTTTTTTTGTAGGTAATTTATATGTGGAAGTAATGAATAGGAAAACCGTAACTGGAAAAGATTACAATGGCAGAACAACAAACAAAAAAAATGTGAATAATTATATCGTAGAGAGAGGATAGCAACATACAAAAATAAATCACCGTAGATAGAATGCGACGGACATAACAAACCTCGAAATTGGAAACTACGTAGCGCGCGGGTGTCGTTATTATTCCTGCCTACAAATGAAATGCGTTCGGATTGTTATTATGATTTGTTCCTATGGAATTAATTACAAATTAAACACCTACAATGCGCACCCATAAGCGGTTTACAACGTCCATAATTATTTTGCCCTTTGGACAAACTGGCAATAGGATCTCAATGCGGCTATCGGTAAACGCATAGCACATATTATAATATCCCATAATGAGGGCTTATTTATTCTGTTTTCCCTATGTTTAATACAATTTAATGCAACACACGCACATAGGTCAGTCAAAATATTATTGAAGCACGGAATTGTATTGTGTATTACGTTGAATCGTACCCAAAAGTTTATTCAGTACGTGAATCAGATATGTCGCAATAATTATAGAGATCATCGCAAAAAATTGCATAGTCAGGTGTGGTAGAACATTGAATAAGGGAGCGGAGTATTGCGAAATTGGTATAAACGATGTTTAACCATAGGTTAGATAATAAGGCAAGACAAGTTAGCATAAGAGAAAGAACGATACTTTAAATCATTTTTTTTATGTCGTGTAATTTTATTCACAATCTTTTCATCAATGTGAACATGGAGTAAATTTAAGATAACATTAATTGGATAATCTTTCTTGGATAACCATTCGGCCATTAGTCGCCCTCACTTTAATTAAAGAAACTATTTAATTATATTTTAAATTATCAATCAAATACGAACAAATATTAAAACTATTAAGAAACGGCTCTTTTGTAACAAAATCAAACATCACTGACACGCATATAACGAAGTGTTTGCGTAGATTATTGCAGGTACTCTTGCATAAAATTATATACAAGCCAGGCATAATTAAAAACAACTGAAATGTCACAGGTTTGTTTTTTTGCGAAACGCATTTACATTTCCACTTTGTGTTGCGATTTTGAAACGGAACGACAGCAAGGAATAAAAAAAAATACATGTTTATCGGGTATATTGGTTCAAGGAAATTCGCGTTCGTTAACAAGAAAATGTCAATGCTCTCAGCAGAAATAACTGTTTGTTTACATTAAAGTTTAGTTTAAAGTAACTTTTGATGCGTGTGCATCAAATTAATCGAATATTTCATACTAAATTTAAAGGTGAATGAACGAAATGTGAATTTATGAAACATAAATTTTGTTAATTTGGAACAAACATATTTGCATTATAATAAATAATTGTTATTTTCTTAACTATAAGTTTAAAGAATCTCGTGATTAAGAGATAAAGAAAATATGTTAAAGATCTTAATTTTTAACCTCTTGACAACTTGTGACAAATAGAATGAACAACAACAACTTAAATTATTATTAGATAATATTAATTGATCCATATTAATTAAAAACAGCTGTTTTTAAATACTTTTTTTATTCTTTAAACCTTGAAATTATGTAATAAAAAAAACTGTTCTAAATTTTATTTTTTAAAATTTAATGTAAGCTTTCTAGTATAAACTAAGCCTATCAAATTAGAAACTCACATGAGCTGTTTTTTTCCTTCTTACTTTCATATATATATATACAGAATATTGCGCGAAAAAGGTATTGCGAATGCATCGATCATTGTACCAGATTCCATAATTATTTTTTTTTGCTGCCTCTCTTTTATATTTATGTTTATAGAGTGTAATGAATGCAATCGCATTTCCTAGATGCAATAAATTCCGCTGCATTTACGTTTATGAGTTGATACAGAGAGAGAGAGAGAGAAAAAAAAGTCCAGAAAGCTAATTATAATGCGTAATGCGAGAGAAATATGTTGTTCTAATTATCATCGTCGCAACGTGTGGAAATTTTCTGAGCTCCGTAAAGAAATTAATTGTATGCACATCTTATGCAATGACCTTCTATGTGCTAACTCATATTATAACCATTGATTTGAGTTAGTTATGGAGTTAGAGTTTTAATTGGATTTTAACAAAAATTTGTAATCAAGTGTTTATTGTTTTCAAATACCATCCATCATTGTAGTATGTATACGTTTATTATATTAGAATAGAACTATTGTTAAAATTCTAGTGAAGTAACAAGTAAAATTAAGTGTATTGATTGATAAATACAATTATTTTGTTTGTGCAAGAATCTAATCATAATTTATAATCTTACCTTACTTTTTTAATAAATAATTAACTAAGTTTTATGCGTATTCAAATATATTCTTCTGCATAATATGTTATAAAAGGCATTAACATTAGTCATAAGATTTATTTAAGAAATTCATAATTCCTTTAACTTAAATTGCTGTAACAAAGGTAACAAAGAATATCATATATAAAAAGTAATTGTGTCGTTAAGAGAAAATGTCTAATTAACAAATTTTTAGTAATTTTTAGGAGTAATTCAACAAAAAAAAAAGAAGAAATATACGAAAGAGCATTAAAACCTAACAGTTATAATAATGTTAATTGCATTAATCCGAAAAGTTTGCGCGTAATCGTAAAAAATGGGAAAGAGGAAAGAAAGGAGAGAGAACAAAAAAAAAAGGTGTACAGAGGAAAACGAAATTTCTCTTTGGAAGAGCGTAGAAGCCTGGAAGTTGGAAAGTGGATTCCATCCGATAGTTTATGTTCTGCGATTTACCGGAATTTTTACGATGCCTTCGCAATCGCGTATTAACATTATTCGTCTGTAACTGGATTTCGTTATGAATTCGCGAAACCAGATAAATAGTGCAATTATTTGGAGGTTTATATGAAAACTAGTTTTGTTCTTGACGTTCTTTTTACAATTTTGAGTTTGCATTAAGGATGTCGTGATAACAGTCGAGATATCTTAGCAAATGTGGTATCACCCACTTTCTACGACTTGCGTTGTTTAATTTTTAATTTTCGTATACTGTCAAATGTATAGGTAGATACAAACAAAGTGTGTTTTCTTAGTTATTTTCTTTTTGTTAGTGACTTCCAGCCTAGTTTGCGCAAAACTAATCGTCGAACGTAGGATTATAATGTATTATGTGTGTATGTAAATGCGGCTGTTCGGGGGGGATTTAAATATGCAGCGACTAATTAATCACTTGGATAAGGATAAGGAATCACGTGCGGTGTCGCGTGCAAAATATAGATCAAGACCGCCGCTTGCCACACTGGCTTTAGTTTCCTTCTTGCATAATTGTGGCGGCCTCTCGTGCCCTTGACAGTTCCCCAAGCCCATCCCTAAACACGCTCCGCTGCACGCAGTCACACGCAGATTGCGACCTTCCCAACAAACTACCACCCATTCCCTTCCCCCCACTTGGTATTATAGTTTCATAAGCAACCCTTAAAAGTGAATTACTTTTCAAGTAGGAAATAACTTCTGATGTGAAACACACAATTCAAGTGACGCTTGAAATATCACGCTTATAATACATACAAAAGTACACAACTCAATGGTTCAAACTCTCATCTGCTTTTATTTGATTATAACTTAATTAGTTAATTACTATTTCTCACATAATTGGTCATTGCTTTAGCGTTAATATAATTACCAACATAAAAGCTATATATTTTTTTTATAAATCCAAATTTTCAAGTTTATTTTTTTGTATAAATTTAGATTTTAATAATCTCAAATAATACAGTTATTCAAAATACATTTTCATTTCAAATAGTTTGAAAATTATTATTTAACAATATTTTTATCAGTTTCTAAAATCTTCAATTAGTCCGATTTCAAACAGCCTGAGATATTTTCGAAACATAAATAATTTAATAATTATTTAAAAAAATAATAGTCTTTGACCTAAGTCTTAGTTCATGTATTGGCTATTGGTTCAAACTCTCTCTGCTTTTATTTGATTATAACTTAATTAGTTAATTACTATTTCTCACATAATTGGTCATTGCTTTAGCATTAATATAATTATCAACATAAAAGCTATATATTTATTTATAAATCCAAATTTTCAAGTTTATTTTTTTGTATAAATTTAGATTTTAATAATCTCAAATATTACAGTTATTCAAAATACATTTTCTATATTTTCATTTCAAATAGTTTGAAAATTATTATTTAACAATATTTTTATCAGTTTCTAAAATCTTCAATTAGTCCGATTTTAAACAGTCCTGAGATATTTTCGAAACATAAATAATTTAATAATTATTTAAAAAAATAATAGTCTTTGACCTAAGTCTTAGTTCATGGCTATTGGCTATTGGTTCAAACTCTCATCTGCTTTTATTTGATTATAACTTAATTAGTTAATTACTATTTCTCACATAATTGGTCATTGCTTTAGCATTAATATAATTATCAACATGAAAGCTATATATTTATTTATAAATCCAAATTTTCAAGTTTATTTTTTTGTATAAATTTAGATTTTAATAATCTCAAATATTACAGTTATTCAAAATACATTTTCTATATTTTCATTTCAAATAGTTTGAAAATTATTATTTAACAATATTTTTATCAGTTTCTAAAATCTTCAATTAGTCCGATTTTAAACAGTCTGAGATATTTTCGAAACATAAATAATTTAATAATTATTCAAAAAAATAGTAGTCTTTGACCTAAGTCTTAGTTCATGGCTATCTAAGATTCGATTGTAGAAATAAATACATCCATTTTTGATGTGAGAAATTTCATGTATGGACATATGTTAATGAAATATCATTGTAGTTCCATGAACAAAAATAGAACAACTTTTATTTTATAAATATTTAGTTAATAATAATTCACATAATGAGATATTTAGTGTTTTTCTTATATAGGGATAATTCCAATTAATATCAATTTTAATGTAAGTGTAAGTGTAAATGTAGTGTAAGTGTAATTGCAGACAAAAAAAGTATGAAATATAAACAATACACTAATTAGTATTAGATTTGTGAAATTTCAATAAAAGAAATTGATTTGAAACCGTTAATTAAAAGTAATCTTCGCTTTACACATTCCTCGATCAGAATTTTCCCAAGAGAGAAAACAAGCGAGTTCATGTAACATCCATTGATTAATCTACAACCTTGACATAGAAATTTTAATTTAAATCCTTGACGGTCGAAACCGAACTCCGCTCCGTTCTGCGCGTTTACCGTTACTTCTCTTCTTTTTGTTTTTCCAACATTTCTTTTTTTCCCTTTTCTGCAGTTGCTTTTTCCTTGTTACAAGTGAGTAGGAAACTCCTGGAGGAAGCAAATTAGAATTCTGAAAAGCTGAAAGCGGTAGAAGCTCTCGTGACTTGCACATTTATGTAATGAAACCTCGCGGATGCGCTTTCTGTATGTTTGCGTTTGTGAAACTCGGTGTGAGACTGTATAAACTATACTTTCTTTTCGGCTATTCATTAGCTTATAATAATGGGTTATATTTTGCACTGGTATAGACCACGATGCACTCCGTTTTATTTCCTACTTAACGAAGCGCGCTAATTCCTCTCTTGTTACAAAACATCCGAGTCACTTCAGCGCGTTCATAAATCTTCCAGATGCACGCACTGCGGGATCCGAACTATTTTGTACGTAAATTATGACACGTCCATGGTCACTGCACTTTCGCGCGAAAATAGCAATATAGAAAAAAAAGTGCATTACATAACGACAACGTAATAAATGAAATAGAGAGACCAACGGAAATCAAACTTTTATTTCCGAACAATTAATTAAGTTTCCTTTTATTATCCAATTGCTCGAGCCAATAAGGAAACTTTGCATTTAGTTAATTAAATCGTAATTAGTTTCGTTTAAAGGATATACAATTAGCCATTAGCCAGAATATCAAGAATGCAGTTTTTTTTTAATAATTGTTAGTTTGCATAATAAATATTTTGTTATAAAAAATATTATTCATGAAGGAAAAATAAATGTAAAAATTTTGTTATATGCAAAAATAATTTATTGTCCAATTAAATCACGAAATGGGAGGATTAAATGTATTTCCTGGTATTAGATAAAGAGCCTAGTATGTTATTCTGTGAAAGGAAAATCAATGGGATTTATACCGAGCAAAAATAAAATGGAACAATTCACTTTTTATTTCACGCAATTTATGGCTTTTATCTTAGCTCTTTCTACTAGCAACATGTCAGAATACAGTAGCAACAACAACAACAAAAAAAAAAACGCGATTTGGTTTATAATTTAAAATGTTTAGAGCTTTCCATAAATCTTCCTTAATGCCGTTTTGCATTTTACAGCTTCGCCATCGCATGCATGCTTCGTCGTATAAAGGACAGAATGCACTTATTATTTACATTTCTTAACGAATTCATTTGCATTTCTAATATTTCTTCGCAAATGCACCTGACATAAAAAAAATCTACACTGAGCTTTCCCTGTTACGCTATAAAAATGGCACTTTAATTATTATTACAGGTATTAAAACAAATCAGATTATCTTTGCATACAATAACATTTGCTTTTAATTAGTTTGTATACCTGAAATTACTCTTTATAATGTGTCTGTTAATGTTGTTTTTTTTTTCATTTTTTAAAAGAATCTAGTGAATTTGTTTTACTTTTCTTAGAGAATTGTATAATGTTGTGGTAATAAACAAAACTGATTTGCGCGCAAAGTTTAAAATCGCTAATTTAACGTCAATTAAAACTTAAGTCAAATTAAAGCCTACGACCAACTTAACCCAAAAAAAGCATAAAGCGTGCACTTCACTTTAATTACAACCATTTTCCTGGCGAATTGAATTTACGAGGCAGTTAGTAAACACTCGGCGTGAATTAAAGGCAGCACATACGTTTTTGCATCATTTGTTTTCCCAACAACAAATTGCTAAATGTACTTTTCGAGATGTGACTTGCTTATCTAAACCTTTATTTGCTGCACTTTTAATGAAAGTTGTAGGTTAATTGAAGCCGATTCCGTTTGGTACTTGTCTTTTCTTTCTCTCTGCCTATTGAAATGTTTTAGAGCGGAGCGCTGTGTTTTTTTACCTCATCTTAATTTACTGTTGCCATTCGAAATCGGATGGACAGATGATGATGATGGCTCTTGCTTCACCTGCGTGCGAACTAGATAATACTGTCGTCAACAGTGTTTCGTTTGGGATCAAATTGAAATTAACGCGGTGCATGTTCTTCTTTTTTTCTCTCATCGGTCACGCGTCGCCATAAAATTCGGCCTCGATTTCTCATCGATAATGTCCAGTTTATCTTCTGGTTATATAACGAATGCTGCCACTCCGCGGTCGTTCCATGTAAAACCGTAATGGCCAGGTCACGCATAAAAGACGAATCAGTTCGGGCGAGATGGAATTGTTTCTGAGCGATTTTCCCAGCACATCAATTCAAACTTCAATTCAATATGGTAACTTTCCTACGAACTTGGACACTTAACAACTAACTTTACATTTACATTGTGTGGTAGCGTACCTGAACTTGAATAAATGTCACCTGACCAAAGCCCAAACTTCTTTACTTATCAATTGTTAATTGTTTTGCAATTTAAAATTGTTCGAAAATCATAATTTGTGTAAATCATTCTTTTATTGAATACATCAATTCCTCGCATAATACGGCTTTGATAAATCATGATTCACTATAGTACGGTTATTATTAAGAGGTTGTAAAGTCTTCAATTAAAATCTAATACATATTTTTTCGTAAAAAAAAAATCTCAAGAAAGTTTAAAATTTCATATGCATAACATTATGACACATATCAATTAAAATATGATTAAACTACTTTTTTTTCTTAGTGACAAAGTAGGTTCAAGCCAATGAACTGTCTTGAGAACAAGTGCTCGCGAAAATGTGTGTGTAGTCTAGTTTCGACATAGATTATATAAAACATTTCATAATTTCTGTTTATCAAATGTTGTTTTAATTGTTCATTACAACTTTCTTAATCGCCGCAAGGTCACATCTATACTTTTTTTTGCAATAGAAGTATAAAAAAAAATAATGTAAATTATACATATAATTAATGAATGTGCTTTAATATAATCAAGTTTGTAAATGCAATAGAAATGATTTACGTAAAGTATAAATTATGTAAAAATAATAATAATTAGCATTTTGAAATTGTACTACTATTTCTTCATAGTAGTACAATTTCAAAATTTCGTATTTCCAAATACGATTTCGGTTAGACTAGTTCAATAAAATAGAAATATTATATAGACTTTTTTTTTTGTATGAATGTTACCACAATCACAGCAAAAAAAAAACCGCGAGACTATGCAAAACTGTTACAGTTGTGCAACTTGCCATTAATATTGCTATTCCCCTGGGGATTGTTTCTTTACATAATAAATAGTTCAATCATAAATTTATAATTCCATACAGAAATAATTAATTTTCTCTATTGTGCAAACGCGAACGGTATGCTTGTTTTCTTTTTCTAGTTTTACTAATTTTTACGCCATTCGGGAAAGGTTATAATGTGCCAATGATTTGGTTCATTAATAATAATTATAGTAATTACTGACTGCAAACTGGAGCGCAGGCATAGGATCTGAGTGCCAAGTTTGTTAGCGTTGATCCAAAGGAATGATAAATCTTTAAATTATTCAACAAATTTGCAATTTAATTTCCCTCCATTCATCATATACGGAAAATAAAAATTAGAATTCTATAGAATAGTTAATGTTTCAATATTTTTATGATCTTTCCAGTAAATTCCAGTCAAATATAGGCTCGGTAATATGAGGCTCCAGAGCCGCATGCGGCTCTTTTATATGATGAATTGCGATGATAAATTTTAAGAAAGGAAAGTTATAAAATTTAAAATTCGTTTTCGACTAAAAACAAGATGAACAAATATATAATACACTGGAGAATTACATTGATTTATGTCGAAACGTTCGTAAACAATCGCCAAATTTGTACGTAAACACTTGGGTAATGCACACTGTTTTATTTGAAATTAAAGCGCGCGGATTCTTTTCTTTCTGCAGCCTCCTTTTATTTATTTACTTATTTTTTTTTCTACTCTCCATTCCGTTTGATCGTCCAACATTTCGAATTCCCATTTCTCGCTCAATGCTCTCTCTGTGTGCGGTGAACGCAACAAAAAAGCACACTTATTTCCTAATGCTGTCAGTTGCAATCCGACTAATATACACTCACACTCCATATCTGTGCGCACAGAAACACTCTCACGGTGTGTAAAAGTAAAATGACATTTATTTCTTAACCCGCAAGAGGAATCTGCAGATGATTTATTCATCGCAATCCTACGCTTATTATAACTTCCTTATTTGCCGAAAGCGTTTAACGGTTCTCAACTTCTAATTGTTCATTTTATGCATACGATAATAACCTCAAGTTTTAATTAACGGACATTAAGAAAGCAAGAAAATCTTCTAGTTACGCAAATGGAAGGTAAATTAAAAAAAATAAAATAAAATTAGAATGAGGCGCACTTAAAGCAATTGAACGAACCGACAGGAAGTCAATTCAATTCAATTAAAGATGTAGTAAACAGGCATTAAGAGAAACTCTTCCTTCATCTAAATATACATTTACTCAACTTTACTTTCAATTTCTAGTTACTTCTAAGACTTTTATTATAGTGTGAATAATATCAATTTTAACAAGACATTTTAAGAATATGGTCAATAGAAATTTTTAAATTATTTTCAATTTGTTTGACTTCTTTTTAATTACAAATTTACCAATTAAGTTAACTTTTTTTCCATTCGTATACAGATTTAAATTCTTTGTTTTTTTTTATACAAATCATGAATCAAAAGATATTAAATGATAACAAATCATGCATGCATTGTTTGGAATATTTTAATGTATAAAACTCTTTATAAAATAGATATTTTCTTTAAATGAAAACGTATGATGTAATTAAAAAAATCATTGAAATAAAGAATTATGACAAACGTTAATAAAACTATTAATATCTCATTTCTAAGCAATGTAATAAAAACGGATTAATATCCTGTTTTGTTTTTTGTTGCTCGTGCATCAAATAAATTGCAAATGCCGACAAGCTGCGAATTCTAGCAAAACCAATTAAAAAACAGTAGTAGTCAATTACAGTCGAATCAAGCGGCGAACAAAAGTGTAATAAAAAAAAAAATCTTAATTGCTGTTAAATTATTAAGAACGTCAGTTGAGCAACCGGCTCGCATGAAGTTGCGAAATCTAAATGAAGACGTAAATAAATGATGGAAACACGTGTAATGCGAAATGACAAACCAAAGCTCTTCTCGCATTCATGCACAACATCATATTCATACAAACACACGCGTCGGAGCGGCGTTTTTCTTCTTGCCATTTTTCAAGTCCGCCTTTCTCTGCATACTTAATAAATAATAAAAACGTGCCGGCATTTTCACTCCCCCCGATTCAAGCGAGTGAAAACTCGAACATCTCATCCATCGAAGTAGATCCCAGGCATTTGTTACTCCGCCATATAATCGAGAATCGTGTTGTTCTCTATCGTTGTGTGCACTTTCTTGCTGCATTTTTTTCTCTCTCTGCACCCACCTTATCCTATGGTCATGAGTAAATTATTTTAATGTATGCATCATGCTCAATGAAACGTGCTTCAAATATTGCAACTTTCTTTAACATTAGATCACATCCAATGTACTTATACGTAAACGCAATATTTACATTTCATTACGTTCGCTGAGAATTTCTGTTGCAAAACTTCAATAGAATAATACCAAATTAATTAATCAAACTGAAAACTTTCCAAACTTATTCTTATAAAAAAAAAAATTGTTCTAATAGTTAATAATTGATTTAAAATACAAAATTTATTTATAATTTTCTTAACAATTTGTTAACATATGAATTGTACAAAGTCTAATTGTTGAAAAAATGCTGAAAACTAATAAAGTATAGTATAATTAAAAATAAGTTTTCTTCGTCAACTTATAACAAAGGTAATTACAAAATAATTTTCACTGTCCGTTCGCACTGTTTAAAGATAGATTTGTTGCGGTGAGATAAATCCTTTGGGGGATTCGTGCATGCATGTGTGCAGTGGATGTGGCTCATTTATAATAAAGTAATTCTGTGCTCAATTAGGCGCCAGTAATTAAGTGAGGGCGCTGTGCGAATCCGGAATTTGTATTTATTATAAACCACCTGTATTAGAAGCGAGGCGAGCGAGTTTTAGGGGATGAAGAATTAACATGATTGCAGGGTGTCGAAAGTACCCGAGCAGCTGTCACTGCACAGCACACATTCTTTTGACTAATGGCCGGCAATTTGTTATGGCACATTTTCCCTTTTCGGCGCCCACACAACTGCACAAGGAATGAAAAGACGAAGAAAAAGAAAAAAGAAACACGAAGAAGAGAAGAGAAAAAAAATAAGGGCGATTCCTGAAATTGCTTGCCGTCTTTTTTCTGCTTTAAGTGTAGCCCATTGAATCGTTCCCCCAACGATATACACTATGTATCAAACAAAACGTCTCTCGCCCGATATTTTTCACTTTTTATACAAATCAAACTGATTCGCCAATTCTAAGATATAGGACTTAGTTTAAGACAATCTTTTCGCACAATTTTAAATAAATAATTCATATTTTAACATATTTATATACTTTAATAACTAACGTAGCAAGTATACTATATTGTTATGTATAGTTAAAATTAGTAAATTTCAATATTAGGAATGTTAACGATTTTAGTCATAAAGTCAATAACTTTCCAACTAATCATAATATCATCTCCCTTAGACGAATATTTTAAAATAATTAAATGCTTCCGAACATTTACCCATCCATCAATCCGTGAGTTCCATCACCTAAATTAAACGCGAACTCAGTGAATGATTGAACATGCTGCATTCAAAGTCTCCTCGCTCATGAAATAATGATCATTGCTCTTACCTTTCAACAAAGTTCTCCCCCACACCAATTGAGACCTGAAACAAGCAGGAAAAAGAAACATATTAGAAAACGTAATTACATTTACGCACACATCTAGTTATTAATCGAAGTAATCATTTTCGTCGGTACACGATGAATTAATGATAGGAATTACGAAGAGGACGTTCATCCATAAAGAGAAAGTCGCTTTTTCTTCCGCTCTCATCCGAACATCTCTCCGTAGTGATTTATCCGCAACCAAAGAAAAAGATGAATAAAAGTCAGAGTAAATGATTCGCTTTTACGCCGTCTGCCTTCAATTATCGTTTTCCATCGATGACATTTCGATGCAATTATAAATGATAATTAGAATTCTTAATTTTTTTAATTAATATATTACATCATTTGATTTTATTTATTTATATTTGCCAATAGGAAATGCATTGTTGAATTTAATCAAGGAAGTTGTGGATTCATTGAGTAAAGATTCCTTCGGAGGCGCAGGAAATGAGCAAATAATAAACAAACCGA
>NW_017097609.1:22492-39926 GCF_001412225.1 Nicrophorus vespilloides
AAACACTATTCATAATTTAATTTTTTTTTTTTGGTTCATTTCTTCGGTCATCATCTCGCTTGGTTTAATGCAAAAAGAATTTGTAAATGTGCCAACGGTATATTATAAGTTTCGGTTAATGCGATTCTAATGTTTTTCCATGTGCTGGGATTTGATGGCTATCCCGGTTGTTTCGTGCAATTGCACATAATTGAATAATTCTGGGAAGCTCCGGACAGATTTGGATTTAATTAACTCGGTAAGCTTATTTATCCAGCGGACCGGATTGATTTAGAAAGAGCTCTCGCTCCGCTCTAATCCCTTGTATCTTATTTACCCTCTCATTATCTGGAAACTCGCTCTAAAACCGATTGTTTTTCCGACCCCACCGATTTGTTATGTCACACGATTCACCAGTCATTATCGCCGACCCATTTGAATACATCGGATAACGTTTTGAATCTATGATCAGAGAAAGTGGTCCAGTTTCGGACAGATGTTTCTCGATTTGCATACGTTATTTCAGATATTAACATATCTGCGTGTTGAAAACCTACATAAGTGATGGTAAAAGAGGTCGCAATTGAATTATTAACCTTGATATTGCAATAAATTGTTACTTATTGCGGGATTCATAAATCGGACTGTTTATCTTTGTCCTTAATATACATTTCCATTGCGACTTATGCGTTCTCTTTAATCGCACAAAGGAATGCAAATAATTGTTATTTATCATTTTCTCTAAAAGAGAAGTTTAAGCAATCCATTCAATGAAACTCGATGGAATGTAAGAATACATCTTTGTGTGTGATGATTCATTGTTAGTTTCAACAAACATTTTAAGATCATCATACACTTCAATTACGTTTTGCTGGCACGAGCGATTTATTTCATCATACATCCTCTGAAATTATATATTTCTATCTATATTTATTATAATTAAATATAATTTTCAATGACTGACGCCTTCGGTTAACAAAAGAAAAGTTATATGAGGAAATAATTAACATAGATTCATTTTTAGTAATTATAAAAGTTTAAAAATTCATAATTAAAATAGAAAATATAAATAATTTGATTGTCTACAATTATTTACACTGTTTCTAGATAAGATTATAATACTCATAATTTTACCCAATATTATTTGTTATATAATAAATTTAGAATTTATAAAAATTGCATATGCCAATTAGATATTAAAAGTAATTTATAAGCAATTAAAATCGTATAGTCCAATTTCATAAAGAAATTTAATTATTAATAGTAAAGGCAACAATTAATGCAATAAAGAATTATTAATTGTTCCAATTAATTGAATAAGTTATGACTTTTAGATTAAATATATGTGAATTTGCCTTGAATTTTACAAGGGAAGGAATAGAAAATAAAAAGTGTGCGGTTTAATTTTATGTGTGGATTATGCGTTTATAGTAATTGCTGTAGAAACATTACAAGGAATTTATGGTCTAATAAAATGAAGGAAGTGAAAAACCAACCACTTTTTCGAATCGATACAGCAATTAAGCGTTCTCGCCTTGAACAATTCTCGATGTGCGATCGCTAATACGCCACTTTTCACATTGCGGAAAGAACATCAAGGTAAATTCTTGCACCAGGAAATTCCAGCGCTATTGTTCCACCTAAGGATTCCTTCGTTGTTTTTTATTCCTTGCCTCTTTCTTATTTACACTTGGCAAAGGGCAAACGTGCGAGCTTAGAGCGAAAAGAGGTTCAAAGAGTAGAAGAAGAAAAAAACAACGAGAACAAAAAAAGATAGTACGCTCGTCCTTTTGCACATGTAACCTATTGTTCTTTTTGTACTTGTGTAAACGGTTTTAATTGCGTTTCGCATTAAGCCGACGGCGTTTCCTCTTATTAAAATCGTATATCACGCAAGCAAACAAAAAAAAACTCCATCTAATATAATAATGTAATGCCTCAGCGGAAAGATGTATCTTCTTAATTAAAGTCAAAGTTTCAAGGTGATTCTCAGCGCGCGCAATCCAACCAACCCTCTTGACTAATTACCGCTGTTTAATTCAATTTTTTTTTGTTTTACGAAATGTTAATGTCTCACGTACGCGACTCCTGCTGCGAAGGAATTTTCATTTCGTGAAGACTTTCTTTTGTTTGGGTGTCGCAGGATTGCAAAAATCCCGGAGCTCGGGTCAAGTCTGAGGACACAATTTTCAAACCAGTTTTTGTTTATAAATACATACACTCGCACATTTGTACAGAACGGAGTGAGAGATATAAACAGGGGCCGGAGAAAGTTAACGCTCGCTCCGAGCATTCCTAGGAGGCCGGTTTCAATACCCTTTTTATTTTTTTTTGCTTTAGCTCTCAGAGGAGTTCTCGTTTTATTAACAGAACTGAAAAGAAACAACATGGAATCAGATTAAATGAGTCGAAACGAAATATTACGCTTTTTTTTTAGAGGCCAGGTTCAAGGATGACTAATTCTGAATAACAGATTTAGTATTAATAAGAAATAAATAAAAGGATTATGTGATTATATTCACTGTCATCATGTATTTTCTGTTAATTTACATGAAATCAGCTCGAGGCAGTATGCATTCAATCTCATCTAACAATTAAGTCTTTCATTGTTTTCTAACCTATTTCTGTTCAAAGGTTAGTAGGTTATAGTGAGCATCCTCGGAACATTTGCCTTATTCAATAACAGACGTATTACTAATACAATTATCAAAAAAAATAGTTTCTTCTTTACTTGCATGGTTTTATTAATTTTAATAATAGTTATTTTCTCTATGATGATATCTTCCAGCTAAATCCATCAATGTCAGTTTTGTAAATTCAAAACCTAGATTATCCAAACGTTAATATGTATAAAAGATCATTGTTAACTCGAGGTTGTCTTTTTTACTGAATCTTTTTACCAAGAATTTAAACAAATCATAATTTTGTGTCAAAATTGATATGCATATTACATAATTCATACACAGATTTTACGTTAATATTAACATTTTTAACGTCTTATCAATTAAGCATAATAGGTAGGGCCCACGAGGTCCCCAAACGAAAACTAGTTGAATTTGAATCATCATCAATTTTTTTATTCATGTAAAATTTTTAAATTAGAACTCATAAAAATATTGTTAAAAAAATGGAGAAGAGCATCTTTAGTGATCTATTTAACTGATTCTTAGGGCCCACGGCAACTTTAAAGCTGCCTTGTTGCATTACAATAGCAATTTCTTTAAAATTTACGTATAAAGAAAAAATATACATATTTATAATACAAGTCATTAAAAAGGATATTAGAAAGGACTACTGGACTAGGATAATATCAAAAATCACGCACTTGTTGAATATTGAAAATAAATTATGTTTTTGTACGGGATTATATATGAATATTCGAATTTTGTGTGCTAAAATGTGTGAAATTTATGCGTAGTTTACTTGAGATTTTACGATCCATTTAATGTTTTTTTTATTATTAACAACTAAATAATACTCGTATTAATATTATGTAATAAAACCGGTGAATCATTATAATGTTATATTATATTTACCAATTAAGAAGTTAATGTTTTGTGTTTGCTTTGCACATAAAATATTATTTCCGAACAATAATGAATTGACGGCTTTTGCGAGTTGTTCAATTCCAAGAACAAATATTTATATAATTACGAGTTTGATGGTAATGAAAAACGATTAGCAGCAAACAGAATGAAAAAGAAAAAAACAGGAGTATTAACACAAATGGATGCGTGCATGAGTTGTTTGCTTTTACCGGTATTCAAACATCCTTAATATTGCGAGGATGTAAAAATAATAAACACTTGTTCGATGCTCAGAACGTTCGTCTTTCCAAAAGGATAATGTTGCTGTTTAATTCCTATACAACTTTGGCGTTTGAGTGCTGCACGGGAGTGACTCCACTTCCGTTGCTCAAAGTAAATTAAAATTATGCAAATTAATTTGCAACAAGACGGATAATGGTTTCATATTTATTTCATCTATCCCACTCCCGTCTACCTCCTAATGAACAACAGAAGACTAACGCGCAATTGCTTCTAAAGCGGTGAGATGTGTAATGTTTAAATTTAACTTGAGAGGAGAGGAGAGGATCGCGAAAACATCAAAGATGTACGGATAAACAAATTTATTCCGTTGGATGGGATGGATTTAATTATTGTTTGTTGGTGTTGCGTTTGAATGATTGAGCCTTGGTTATTTCTAACGAAATCAATTGAATCATTCCTTATACCATCATCACCATTCAGCTAACTAACTGTAAATCAATTTCTCATGTTGTTTATCTTTTTTTCTTACGGTATGTTTGATTGCATTTATGTAATACACAATGTCATTAAAACATCATCATCAGTTGTAAAACGATTCGATCATCAGATTTCAAGAATTAGTAAAATCCACAGTTTTTTTGTGGTTTGTATTATAAAATTTTCCAATTTACTTTACTAAGGTTATATCAAAAGATTTTTTAGAAATTATGTGTTCCGATTATCGATGAACATGATGTAGGCTCGTTAGGCAAAGTTTTGGCTATCTGGATTATAGGCCAGTGAGTCCAAATATTGGCAAAGTTCAACGGGGAAGTGCATTATGAATTCGGTGATGCGTATATTGCGATTTTAAGTTTGATATCGGATTCACAATCAAAACGTTATGTAAATAAAAAGTAACAAGTAACAACAAAATAGCTTCAAAAAAAATAATCTGTATCAGTTTTGTATCTGTACCTAATGTCAATTTATTTATCAACTGATTTTATGTATTGATATTGAGTAAATACAAAACATGTAATTTTCATCGAGATCGAGATTGGACAAGAAATTATAAAGAGTTTCAATTTCACGGTAGATCCGGGTTTGAAGGAAAACCCAAAATGGATAAAATAAATGTTTCGCTTTGTGTTGTACTTGATATGTGAGATATTATTAAAAGGGACGTCGTTTCCAGAACAGGATCAGAGTAGCATTGCAAAAGGTAATTCCGATCGGCCGGACTTTCTGTCGAAGTTAATATCGCGGAAAAGGGCAAGAATTGAGACACTGGTGCGGACAGGGACTTATTGATGAGGGGGCCGGTGAAATAGGGAGCTCACACCGGCCGTTAATAACTCGTGCGCTCCTTGCTTTCTCTCTCTCTCCTTGCCAGGATAATATAATTTTAATGAAAATTTAATGAAAATTCTACGGGGCCACGTACTCTCAGCATCCTTGAAACCTGACATCACATTCCGAACAAAAGCTCCATCTCTTTCCATTATTTCCAGATTTTCTCTTTCACATAATATTAATTATCGCGTCACTTCAAGAACGGATCATGCTGGAGGATTGATTGACAGGATTATTATTCCGCTAACTTTTACTTTGTTAGTTCGAATAATAGCTTTGATATTCGCATCGTTTCTTACATCTATTTCATGTAAATATTTACGGTTTAATAATGAGAATTTAAATATGTTGCATCATTTACTTCAACAACAACAACAAAAAATAAGTGTTCAATTCACACGAAACTTTCTACAATTATGTTCCGTCACATAACGTATAATTTTAATTTATGATTACGGTGCACTGGCTGCGAAAATACTTAGAAAACTTACTTTTAAAACATTTCTTGTTTTCCTCTCCAATATTTATTAATAATATAGTGAATATTTTAAATTAATCTCGACCAGTCTTCGAGAAAATTGGTCGTGAAGTTTTCGCAGGAATACGTTTACGTTTAAAATTGCTTCAAACTAAAACTACATCAGCAGCAGTAGATCTTGTAAAACTTATTCCAAACTTTGCCATTGCTCTTTTAAAGTACAATATACTGCATATAATTAAAACATTATACAGAGTATATTTAAAATTTAAATTGATTGTAGCTATTTCACATATAAAATTATTTATATTACATTTAGAATACTGCATTTCTCATAGTACTTCGTAAGAAATTAGGATTATTTTGCTAATGCACTCGGGTGTTAGACTCAAAGAAAATGTATTGTGTACAGATGTAAAGTAAATGGAAATTACGACGACCTAAAATACTTCCAAAGTTCACCCGAGTGACGAAACTGTTAAATAATATATAAATTGGACAGAAAAACCGACAGAGTAAATGAGAGGAACGACGTGTAATGCGGCCGCACGCAGAATGAGAAGGAGACGATGTTGGCAAAGCGAATTTATTGAATGTAATTTCGTCTCCTTTCGTGCTAATTATTCCCACTGTCTGTCCTAATGCTTTTATTGCCTCTACACTTTGATGTTTTCTAATTAGCCGACTGGAGGCTGCTAAATGATAAAGCGACAATAAAATATTTGCATACGAAATTCACATTCAGAATGTTCTTTTATATAGATAAAAAAAATATAATTTACAGAAAATATTTACTTTGATTTTTAAAATATAAATATTTTATTTATTGAAAAAATATATATAAATTCGTATCGCCGATATTTGATAGAATTATGGGTATTTTTGGTCAAAAAAAACCATATGAAAATATTGAGAGATTCTTACGTTCAATAATTTTAAATTATAACTGTTACAATTTTATAATTATTATCATTAAATAGATATTAGCATTGTGAATAAATACAAAACGAGTTTAAGGTATAAGATAATGTTCTTCCATGTTTGGTGAAATTATGTTGAAACATCTTTACTGAAATTATAATTTAAGGAAGATAACCGTAACCCGGACCAGTGTAAACTTCTTGATTATGTTTACTTTAGGAGAGAAGTTTTTTTTTTAAATCTCTCTGTTCGCTCATCCTGCTTGTAATATTACCATTGCAGGGTCATATTTATTTCGCAGCTGGAAGTAATTAGTGGGTCATTTTTTGTTCTACATCCGCCATTATATCTAATTGCATTTCCCGTTTCATAACAACTGAGACGTCCTTGTATGTGTTCTGCATCTGAAATGTGTCAGCAGGCCAAACGAATTTCGAAGAACATTGGAGACAATTACAGTAAAGGATCGTTGTCAATTAATCGATTCCAGCATCCACCGGATCCTCGTGGGATGGAGAAGAAGATGAAACTGCGGCTGCGATTTATCATTTTATTTTAAGAATCCCACAATTCCATCTAATATATCAATCGGAATTTATAGAACGTCGGGCCGCATCTTGCCGGTTAGAAAGTATTCAATTTCCTGACGTAAAAATTATTTTTCTTCATAACATCCACGGACTCCGGCAGCAACGTTATCCAATATTTATTTATCGCAAACACAGAACGCAAACAGGACGAGAAAAGAAAAAAAAACTCGGAATGAGTGAAACGAATGATGAAAAGGAGGCGGAGAGACGTGGAGAAAAGTAAAAAAAAAGAACGACAGGAGAGGCAAACCGAAATGGCATTTGTATTGCGTAACTGAAAGTAAATATTGTCTGTATTATTCTGTGAGTAATATGATATAGAGCAGGAGATAAAGAAATGAATTAGTCAAGGAGAGATACGTCTCTACTAAGGCCTTTTGTATTTCCAATCAAATAGTACTTTTGTAGATATAACTAAAAGCATTGCACACATGCACTTTCGAATCATTATATTGATTAATAGACAAACTTCTTAATTACACAAAATGCAGGTAATAAAGTTATAACGTAAATCAATTAAGTAATTATATAATTTATAAATTTGATTTGTTTCCAGGAAATATGATATATATGAACATATATTAATATTAATTGATATTAAAAGCATAGAGATAATTGGACATTTACTATCAAATAAATATATCATTTTATTCTATTTTTTTTTGCTTTATATCTATAATATTCCTTAACTGGCAAGTTTGAATTATTCTCCACGCCCAAGTGATAAATTTAGTTCTTTCTCGGAAAGTTCTTTTGCTAAAGCAGGACCTTTTTTTTTCTTTTTCTTCTTCTCCATGCAGAATGTCGCTATACGTTTTTAACCCAGGGTCAAGGGACCGGCGACCTCTAAGACCTCCAGTCGTAAATCAACAGTATTTACACGGCGATCCCAACTGCTCGTAGATACTACTGCCATTGCTAAGCTGCAGGGAACCAAATGTAACGATTGCAAAGATTTATCATCTACTAAAATTTAATATGTATTAACTGTTACTAAATCATCACATTTCTTTTGATATCCATGCATAAAAAATATCACAAACGAGTTTCTATTTTACCTGAAATTTGTCTGTAAATGTATGTTTCATTTTCATTATTATTTTTAACGGACTCTACAAAATTCAAATAATAATAATTAAATAATTGACTTAGTTACTACTACCAAATTATCTCTATTTTATAGGATGCTTTTAAATTGGCAAATTCACCAGTCTGGTTTTATCTACACTAAAGTTTGCTTAAATACTATGTAACAATTAGGAATTACAATAAGCAATTTTTAAAAACTGAAATTTTATATAAATTTTGCTAAAGCCCATAGCAGTCTACATTTAATACCACACCCTATATCATTGTAGTACAAATATGTAAATAAAAATTTTAAAATTGAATTTTATATAAAAATCTAGGTAGATAGTCAGAATCAATATTTTAGGTCAAGTCAAGGTTTCGATTCATCATAACATCTATTTATTTACTTTTCCAAAAGAAAGTTATTCAGTTTGCGTGTTATTTCTTTTTTTCTAACGTGTTTATAAAGTGGAAGTCATTGACAGAATAAAATATTCGTCTTGAAAAAACATGTTTATTAATTTTATTGTTGTTATCCATTTGTACTACTTTTAAAATTAAATTTATAATATAAATATTAGTCATTTCAACGTTCTAATAGTTAAATTGTAAGTATATCATTATCATCAAATTGATTAAAGCTGAATATGAAAGTACACTTTTCGCTTTAATACTAAATAAATGCTGAATATAATCTATCTTATGCATTTTTACTGAAATTTTCGATTTATGCGGTTTTACAGTCAAACAGTTGTAAGGTGTATACGAATAAAGTTAGTTCATATTTACTTTATGGTAGAGACAAAGTATCGTTGTGAGTTAATTTTTTGTTTTCCAAAGAATATAAAGTTGGAGACAGCTGTTGAAACAAGTTGGCGGTGGCTGCTGAAATATTTGTATGGGTGTAAATGATTAAGATTGAGATTGGGAAATACGGATGGAATTATACAGTGTGTGACAATGGTGTGCGTTTGTCAGCTGCGCATTGTATAATTGATTGATTATTCGGATCGCGTACTGGGATTTCTTACCGTCGTCGTTGTCGTCGTCGTCGACGGTTGTCTCATTATAATGTATGGCGTGGCGCTTTTGATGGGAGAGAGAGACGGCGGCGATCCGATGAATGGGTCTAAAACCCTACGGGAATGCAGGCGACGCGCCGTTGACCGGAAGTCGGCTGCGTCCCGACGCCACACAATTTCAATACACCTCACCGCCACCTCTCACCATCCTCCCTAACATCGCCCGGGACCGATTTCGCAACAGCATTTCCGGGATTTCCACTGGATTATATGGCACCGTTGCGACCGTACAATTAAAATTTCGAACGAAGAACTCGAGCTCGACCTTATTTATGTTACTTTTTCTTTCGAAGGGTCGACGCCGCAGAATATTCTGTTTCCTTTTTATTCCAGAATGTTTTGCTTTTTCCTTCCTTCTCTCATTTTTTTTTTCGTGGTTTTATACCACCCTTTATAGTGGAGTTCATGAAATTCCAAAGAGCCAATTTATATTGGGTTATGAATAAATGCGGAGGGGAACTTTACGTTGGACCCGATGCATCTCCGTCTCATACATCCTGCAAAAAAGACGTGCCTCGAAAAGATTAATTCCTACTTTATACAATCTTGCCAGACAAGAAACAACAGCATCTAAGAAAAAAAGAATGAAAAATGATATCAACACCTTTGGTTTATTTATATCCTTGACATTGGCGTGTTTCTTAATTCTATGCACAATAATAATATAAATTTATATGCAAAATCTTAGCGCAAGATTAACACATCCAAAGTTTATTCTGTAATAATTAGTTATTTCCAAAATTAAATCTTTATTATTAAAAAGTGAAAATATTTGAATATATATTTAACATTGACCTGACCGTGAAACTAAGTAACCCATAGCATTTTCAGGTCATCTTCATAAATCGGGATACGAACGTTTTCTATTACCGCCAATAAATCAGTCGCTATTACACCTCTGCTCGTGTGTAATAGCACAACCTCCGCCTTCCCATTCTTCACATAGCCCTGCCATTGTTTATTTAGTAAAAAGTCACGAGGTTATTGGCTTGGCTGTGATTTAATAGTAGAAGAGAAAGAGACGCAACACACCTGCCGCTGTTAGGTGAATGTTGTTGAGGAAGAAATGTTTATATTATTTAAGTAGGATTAGTTTTACGAGGTGACCTACAAATTCTTCTCTCGGCTTCTGCTCCTCTGTGCGCGCTCACGGAGAAAGGTAACAAAACGAAAACGAGACTCAAGAAAGAGAGAGTCAATGATGAATTGATGCGGTAGGCGAAAGATGAATCCAACCTCGGTCTAATTAATCAATTGTTAAGATATAAACAATCATCTGTAATGATGTTTCTCAATCATCAAAGTTTAAATTATTTTTGTTTTATAAGTAATTGTCCACTTAATTTTGTAGGATCAATGTTCAATGTTTACATGTAATTTTAATCAATGTCAATGTCATTGAGGTCAACATTTTCATAAATTCTGATTAAAAACTCATTATACTTGAAGATGAATCACCAGAGAGAGTAAAGAATGTAGGATGTATAGCTGCCATTCCTTTCACTGGCTGGAGAATATGAAATAACTGAAAAATTCTAGCTATTTAAATTCCATTTCTCCGCTTTCTCACTTTTCACACTTCATTCTTGTTTGTTGCATTTTCACAGGATGCAGCGCTTTATTCCGCGAAATGTGTTTCTGATACGCTGGTTCTCTTCAGTGGAAATACGATTCCGGTGCATTGAATGACACCGCGTGCACAACATTGTATGCATGGAATATTCAAATTCTAACGCGATAACAACGCAGCTGAGATATTATGATATAGTTGTAGAGTTCGGTCCTTCGCGAAATTGCCGACGTTTTTGTCTTCGCTTCTTTTCTTTTTTTCTCCTCGCCGAAGACGGATCCGCCTTATCTCACGGATAAATAGGTTTATTGATGATCCTTTGCGGCATTTTCACTTCCGTCCGCCCACCGATTCCTCACTTATTTCCTGGAAATTAATCACGCCCGATTTTCATCCATCCCATCCGAGTATCTCAATATATCCTCACGACGCCGTTTCCTTTACATAACAGATTGTATTAAAAGTAACCCTACGTGATTCTAAAATCACATAAAAACCTCTACAAGACTCAATACTTTACGAAATAAAAAATTCTAGAGAAAAGATTATAAATTGTATTAGTCAATGATGTACTCTTTATCATCTAATTATATTGCAATTCAATAGAATACCAAAAGTTTCTATATAAAAAATCTTAAGATTAGTTAATTGGTACTGTATTTGCACAAACAGTACATAAATCACATTGTCCTGAGTACTATTAAGTACTATTATCTTAGGTATCATTAGTTTTTTTTTTCCTATAAACATAATTATTATTAATCACTTACAAATAAGAAAAAACATAATTATTTTGTCTGAATCATAATTATAGAAACAAAAACATTAATATTAACAATGAATCATCACTTTTAAAATACTTCCTAATATAACTATATTTTTTTTTTGCTGCAATGCATTATTAAATTAAATATAATTACGTGTTTGTTAATTAAACACATGTTGCATAAAAAACGTGTCCTTTAAGTGCACTTTGTTATATTTGTATAGTATTTGAGTTATGTCACTCAAAAAAAAATATATATGAATAATAATTGATAATTATATTCACAATTAAGTAGTGAACTAAAAATATGAGTGTCCTTGGATAAAATATGCATATCTAAAATTCATGTGAGTTAATTGGAAATAATGAAAAAAAAAAATGGAATTTCTTTTTCGAATTTACAGGCGTAAATAATTTAATGCAAAATTTGAAAGTACATTGGTTCAATTAAAATTTATGTTTTAACAATTTTTTTTTGTTGGTTCTCTTTAATTATACAATTTATGCTTTGAAAGTCATAGATTATAAAAAAAATTGTAATTAGAAAACTTATAATTGGAAGAACGTTTATATTTATTATCATTATTTTAGATTTTCAGCTTACTTGCAATAATTTAATTAGAAATATTACAGTATTTATTGTAAATAAGATAATACAAAATGAATTTTCAAAATAAATTTTAACAAAATTTTGCAAATTTATTATTTAAAACAATATAAATTATTTTATATTAAAAGTATTTAGAAAAAAAAAATTAATAATAATTATTATCATGATTAATAATTGTATGTACTTACACTTTTTATTTCACTTAACAATTTGTGATAAATTCCAAAAAAAAATGTTTTCAATAATTTCTTTTTCATTATTAAGAATTATTTTTACTTTTATTTAATAATTGTTGGACATTAAATAATAAGACGCAATTCGTTGTTCATATTTTGCATAATTTCTTGCATATTATAAAATCTACTGTATTTTTCATCAATTATGTTTCGATTAATTTGTTTATAACTCTGATAATAAATTATTTTTTACTATTTTTAATTATGATTTATTGTTACTACTTTTATTGTAGAAATTAAAGTTTTTTTATTTAATATTAAAAATGTTGACTTTACTTGTTTGACATAGTTGTATCACTGTCCAGTATTAAAGTTTATAAAAAGTAATATTTGAATTTAACTTGTATTGAATTGTATTGCAGATAAGACGCGGGTTTGTGTTCTGACCGGACGTTGATATCTCCGAGTCAGGATGTGGAGTGATCAAGAGCAAGTTGATGCAGTACGATCGCGAAGCTCGAGTTTCCGCGGGTACGTCGGGATGAGATGAATCAGAGTCCTTGTGTCACTTAGGTGAGGTTAAAGGGCGAGGTAACGCGCACGCGAAAGTATAGGAAGGGCAATTGATATGAATATATTTATACGCCTGAAGAGGGTGGATGCACTTACCGGAAGAGTTTGACGGTGTGCACGGGTCGAGAGGAGAGACTATAATAATAATAACCAAGAGTAGAAGTGGTCGACTTGAAGTCCACTGGGTGACTGAATGCCTCACGCCTTCCACAGACAAGAGGCGCTCCAATCCAACAAACCTCCTCTCTAGGTCACTGTTATTGTCTCCGGCTAAACTGTCAGTTAGATAGATACCACTTGTGTAATGCCGAAAACTTGAAGACCAAGGTCCTAGTTGGTACCGCACCCGCGCATTTCTTCGTGAACCAAACAATACCCAAAATATTTTCCGTTTCTTTTTTTTTAATTCGATCTTATTTTTGGGCTATACACTGAACTGGACGCTATCTGAGGATCGCCTATCTGTCTCAGGGTTACGATCACCACGTGCGTTGAATTCTTCTGAACGCCTAGAAAGCCGCACCCGCACTTATAAAAATCAGTGAAAATGAACGGCTCTTTCTTTCCCTCCGTAAGTGGGGGAGCGCTAATTAGTTAATTATCTTCGCTTGACCTTCATTGTTTTAACACTAAACCAATGCGAAATGTAAACCAAAGAATACGCCAAGCGTTACAAGGATTCAACCGAAATAACTATAATTGCCACTGTAGTTCCTTATCTGATTTCGATGTAAAAAAAAAACTTGCACTTCTTTGACCTCCAATACGTTTTGAAGACATTAACAAATCGATTTCTTTAATGTTTGTGATTTAATTTATTGCACACTCTTAATTGCTTTCAATTTTCAATGATCATTTTTATTAAATTGTTCTTTAGAGTTTATGAATAACACTTGTAGCTTGTTCCTTTCATATATTAGACCTTCCACCTATATAATCTAGTTTTAATTAATAATATTAATACATTAATTAAGAAGCTAAGTATTTATACATTGAATTACTTTTACAAAGGTTACTTTTAATATATAATTTACAATAATTATGAATTTAAAATGAACAAATTATCTTCAATACTTTATTATTATTTCAGTCGATGAGAAGACGCTATAACTGGTTTTTAATGCATATTCTGAACGTAAACAACTAAAATATTCTTTCTTTTATACATTTATTTACAATAAAGCACAATTTATAACCTGAACTTAAATATTCTTTAAATAAATGATTGACTAAAACATGTCATCTAATAACAGCTTAAAATCCATTTTTTTTTTCAATATAAATGCAGTTATATATTAGAAAACTATGGCCTAAATTCAAATATGTACGAAACTATTCCAAATAATTTTATTGTGTGATCTTTGACACTCATTATATGACCTCTACTTTTCACCTCATCGTTTCAATAATTATTTGCATTTTATTGTTTCTGATTATAAATCTTGAGAAGAAGAAACATGTTTTGTTAAGAAAGTGCAAATTTCTGATGGTATACTATTCCGAATTCGTAATATTCATAAATGTATTCTATGACATATATTTTATTTAAAATTATGACAATTGTAGGAAAGTATGTTAAATCGTATTAATACAATGTGGAATTTCTAAGATATTTCTTTGGGATTTCTATGAGATTCCTATACCTTTTTAGGGACTTCTATGAGATTTTCAAGTGATTTCTATAGGATATAAGAAAAAACAAGTCAATGAATAAATTAGCATTGAGAAACTTCAAATAATTTGCACTTGCTCCAAGAGTCGAGTATATTAAAATATTAGACGTTGTATGTCTGTTAATATTAGTACAAATTAGCCTTGAATTTGTATATTTATTTGTTCTTCCCAATGTAAATGTTCTTTTAATTAGTAATTTCAATCAACTATTATATTTGCTATTTGCACATGATTATAAGGGAAGTAAGTGTTTATTTTAGTGTTTAAGTTCTTATTGACCTCAACGAGATGTATTAAATCATTCGTCCACTTTACTCATCATATTCTGAATTAACCTTCAGGTATTCATTACAATCTGATAATTGTGTAATTGTTGTAAACTTAAAACCACGCATATTCATAGTATTTAATATAATCATAATATTATTATCGTAAAATAAATGGCAAGGTAAGTTCTTGTTTGTCTTACATCTCAATTAACTTAAACATGAACGTGGAATCGTTTATTTCTAATATTCATATGTAATTATATACAATTATCTAAGCAACGCATGAATGAACTTATTGGACATTTCATTCATTATCAAAATTACCAATTATCGATTTTTTTGAACAATTAAATACATTAACTTATAACATTTATACTTCAAGTTTATATAAAAAAAGGAGTGTTTTATGTGATTGAACTAAAATGATGATTGTTCTTGTGTATTTTAATTGCATTATTTAATAACATTCGTGTAGATATAAACTCTTCATGAGCGGTTACCTCAATGATTCATTGTTTCCTTCACATACTTTGTACATCGTTTCCCATACTTTCTATACACTTCCTAAGATCGCACACACCTAACTCATCCCACATCACGAGAATCGCACTTTTAAACAAAACGCGAATTGCGTTTTATTGTTACTCGAATACCGAACTTTAAATAATAATGTCAGATTAACAAAAAGGAAAATACAATAATTCGTCCTCGACTTATTAAAGGATTACAGCATTTGACCTTTAGATTTGAATCATTGATAACTTAATATAGTTATTGTATGTTAACATTCCATAAGATTATTAAATGACTAAATATGAAATGGTTTTATTTGATATCGGTTTACATATGGAAATAATGTATATAGAAGAAACAAACTGTAAAATTAAATATGTTTCTAATAGCATTGAGATGTAAAGTAATTTGCACTTGACGAATGCTTTCTGTTTCGTTAGAAACACTTTCTCATATTTTATGAACGTCGTTTGATTGTACTTGTATGGTCAATATTTTCTCCAATCAATTGCAGTCATTACGGTGCGGAAAATACACGAGGAAAAATGCATTTATCTCGGAACAAAAAAAAATATCTTGTTTGAAGTATTATAACTTTCACTCCGCACATAGAACTTGCCATTAGTTTATTTGAAAAGTATTAGCAGATCAATAATTAAAATAATTATTTTTATTACCGGTATTTGTTGTCAAAATTTACAAGTAATTATATGTATATATGTTTTAAAACCGAAAATCAGATGTTTGTATTTGATAGAAAATTATAATTAATTTAAATGAAATTAAGTTCAAACATTCTTATTAATAATACAGAAAGATAAATTATGATAATTGTTGTAAAGTATGCTAGTTTTTCTTTCTTAAATCGTATTAATACAATGTGTATATTTCAGTTTAAATTCTTGATTATTTCTTCCTGAATTCTTTTGAGTTTGAAGATCAATCTTCTCATATTTGCAAGGTTTTTCAGAACAAGATTTATATGAGATTGTTATGAAATTTATTTAATTTATGATTATTTTATAAAAATTATCGGTATTTGTTGTCAAAATTTACCAGCAATTTCGTCGAATCAGCAATATGTGTTAAAACCGGTTAATCTTGTACCGATAATAAGTTCGTAGGATGACATATACATGGAGCCTCTATCGAAAAATCCATATGTTATTGACTTATAAGTTCGTAGGATGACATATCTAGCTCTAAAAACCATATTTTAGAGTCACTTAGACGACACCTGTCAAATTATTCATGGAAATCTGACGTTTAATTCACAAGTTACAATGGTTTTAGATGATGCTACTTTTGTAATTTTCAAAACAATGGAAAAGTCTGAATTTTGAGTGTTGAGAAATCATTACTTTTTGATGGGAAAAAATACCGTTGAAGCAAAGCAATGACTTAATAAGTGTTATGGGGACTCTTCTTCGTCGAGACAAATGGTAGAGACGTACTTTGCTGATTTAAAACACAAACGTACAGACACAAATGATGGTGAACGTTCTGATTGTCCAAATTCAGCAATTGTTGCAGAAAACATGAAAAAAGTCCATTGCTGAAAGTAAATGTTTGTATTTGATGGAAAATCATATTGAATTTAAATGAAATTACGAACAAACATTGTTATTAATAATACAGAAAGATAAAAAAAATAATTTAATATCATTAATTTTACGCGTCACGTTATAGAATTGAAATTGTTGTTTGCGATTTGAAAGTATTCTCATTGTGTTTTTCTTTTCTTGTTTGCATATACGTAATTATATAAAATGTATATTAATTATATCAATTTCTAGTTGAAATAATTGAAATAAGTGATAGCTAACTGTCTTGCATAAATCACGTGTGGCATTTGCATATTGGAAAAAAGAAAAAGATTGCTGTTCATTGAAGGCAAGTGTTTTCATTTCGAGGTAACTGTAACGTGATCAATATTTATTATTTACCGACATGAACCGTTAATGTGCGATATACAATTTATTATTACTATCATACACAGTTCGGCGATTGAATTTAAAAAAATAAAATACATATGCGCGAACAAACCGTAACCGCGC